>NC_133617.1:81281843-81451843 GCF_048593235.1 Sminthopsis crassicaudata
ATAGTTCCTACCTTCAACTAGCTTGCAGTCCAATGAGGGAGATAATATGCAATTACTTTTTGGAAAGAATATCTAGACAAGAAATGGAAGGGGCCTCACCTCGCTGACTGAACTGATAGCAACTACATAGTATTTTAAACCAATACCGAGGGCTTTAGAGCCAATTCTTTCATTTGCTGCCCATAACACCCCTCTGAGCTCAGCAGCACTGGTTATTATTTCTGTTGTACAGATGAGGAACAGATGAGACCCAGGATAAGCTAGTGCTCAAGGTCATAGCATTACAGAGATGGGGCTGAGGTCCCAGTCTCCTGATTTATAGGTGAGGACATCCATGATTCCACAGGCCCTCAAGAGCATTGCTACCAGTTCCAAATCGTGAATTAATAATAATAGTAATGATAACAGCAGGAAAAATAGCCATCGTTTCCCTTTTTATGGTTCTTTATTATTTATAAAACGCTCTCTGACCCTGAAGTAAGCAGTGCAAGAATTATCTTCCCATTTTTTAAGGTACTCCAGAGAGTGGAATTGCTTAAGATCTACAGTGAGTTTGTGGCAAAGTCAAGAACAAGAATCCAGGTGGTCTGACTCCAAGTGGGGAAGGGGTTCTTCCCATCAGCAAAGCCAAATCCACAGCTCTAAATGAGAGAACCCAAGAAATATAGTTTATGACAGTCACCAAGAATAAGTCTCCTTTATTTTGGCTAAAGAAATCATTCCAGGCTAAATCACTGGCCTGTTGTGTGGAAGGAAGGAAGAAAACAAGCTTCTATTAAGTATCTAGTATGTGAAGTGTACTAAGTGCTTTATAAATATTATCTCATTTAATCCTCACAATAACTTTGGAAGGCATACACTATTATTATCCCCATTTTACAGATAAGGAAACTGGAACACATACAAGTTAAGTGACTTGTCCAGAGTCGCATAGCTAGTAAGGATCTAAGAACAGGTTTTTCTGACTACAGGCCCAGCATACTTAAGTGCAACCTAGCTGTGGGTTCACGGATCTCCCTGAGTTCCCATTCACCCTGGAGGTAAGAAAGGACTGTCTCACGGCAGATAGGAAGGCTAAGAGAAAGCATCAGGATCAGTTATAGGATCTCTGGGATATGATCGCTTAGAGATTTCTTCCTATTTACCTTCTCCGGGTCACAAGCTCAGCCCATGCTACTGTGAGACACTTATAATCACATCAAACAGAATAACAAATATTAAATGCTTAACATTAGTTCTTAAATGCTTGTCTTAAATGACAAAATTAAATGCTTAACATTTATTCTTCAAGAACCTGAAGAAACTTTGACTAGTCCAAGTTACTTACTATCTTTTGCAGCTTTGATCAGGTAACTCATTTCTTTTATTCTTACTTTCCCCAGCTATAAAATGATGGAATTGGACAGGTGATCGGTAAACTCACTTTGAGTTCTAAACACTAAATCTTTGACTCTGTGAAAGGTTTCATTCCATGAAAGATGAATTTCATCAATGTAGGCTTTCTCTTCAGCATTCCAAATCACACCATTTCTGAGTCTTAGCATTTGGAGCATCTAGTGACTGTCCCTTTATTTTTATTTCCCTTTTTTGACAGCTAGATATTGATTTTTCTAGACAAGGTAATTCTGGATGGAAGGCATTAATAGATAGTGGAACCTAAGAATGATAGCTTCCTAAAGAAGGTAGTACTTGAGCTGAGTGTTGAAGGAAATGTGAGATTCTAAGGGACAGAGGAAAGGAGGGAGGACATTCCGTGTTTGGAGGACAGCTGATGCAGAGACAGAGACAGGAGGAGTGATGTCAAAGAAGAGCAAATAGACGAGTGTGGTAAACCACTGAGAATATGGAGACAAGGTGGAGAGAGGTAGGAAGAGAACTGGTTGTGAAGGTCTTTCTTTAAATGCCAGACTGAGAGTTTTGCATATGAGCTTAGAGGTAATACAGAACCAATGGAATTTGCTGTCTCATGTGTGGGAGTAAGGTTGTGTGACATGGTCAGACCTTTGAGGTTTAAGAAAATCATTTTATGATTATACATGTATAATGATATCAAAATACTTGCTGTCTTGGGGGGGGAAGAAAAGAACATTTAGAACTCAGAATCTTATAAAAATAGATATTGATAGCTATCTTTACACTTGGAAAATAAAATATTCTTGAATAAAAACAAAAGAAAGTCATTTTGCTGTTGTTTGGAGGGTGAATTGGAGTGGAGAGAGATCCAAGGTAAGGAGCCCTAGTTAAAGGTTATTGCTGAAGTCCAGACAAGAAGTGATAAAAGTTTGAAGCAGGATAAGGTCTGGGTAAGTGGGGAGAATATGAAAGTTGTTATGCACATAGGAAGGCAAAAACTGACGTTGATTGGATATGTAGGATGCATGAGCTTGAGGAGTCAAGGTGATACTGAGATTGTGAACCTGGGTGATGGGAAGGATATCAGTGCCCTCTATAGCTAGAGGGAAGTTTGAAAGAGGAAGAGTAGGAGGTTTATAGAGAAAGACTCTTCGTTCTGTTTTGGACATACTGAGGTTAAGATTCCTACAAGACATCCAGTTTGATTGGTGCATTGGGATATTAGGGATATATAGCTAGAGCTTGGGAGAGATTAAAAGTGGATAAGTTTAGGTAGATGCTAGATAGATAAACAGATCTCTGTAGACAGATATAGACATAGATCTGGAAGATATCTTCATCAACATGGAATTGATATTGAACCAATCAAACCTAATGAAGTTACCAAGTAGGTTAGAAAGAAAAGAGAGTCTCGAAACAGAGCTGGATGTATAACTTAAATAGGTAATGATATAGCAAAGGGATTTAGGAGGAATAATTAGATAGGCAGGTAAAGAACCAAGAAAATACAGTGTCAAAAATAGTTTGAGAAAAAGAAGTATCCAAGAGAGAGTAGACAACAATGATAAATATTAATATAGGTCAAGGACCCAACTCCTGATAAAGGGTTGATGGACTCAGAATACAGATGGAGACATATCTTTTTGGAGATGTGGCCAATCCTGGTATCTGTTTTGCTTGATTATATATTTGTAACGGGTTTTGTTTTTCTTATTTTTTGGGTGAGGGAAGAGATACAGGAAGGAGAGAATGCAGCTCTGAAAACAAAATTGAATTAAAAAAAAGAAGTTAGTATAAATGGGTTTTTCAAGGTATTTGGCTGAGAAAAGAAGAGGTGGAAAAGTACATATTGCCTGGCCCCTAATGGGTGTCTGGCCTCAAATGACTGACCAGTTGGAGGTCACATGGGAGTGAAAACTTATAGGAAGGATAGGGGAGGGGAACTATAGATATGCTACCAAGTCATATTTCTTTTTTTAAATATCTTTTTATTGACAGAACATACGCATGGGTAATTTTTCAACATCGACCCTTGCAAAAACTTCTTTGTATACATATTTGTACAATTATCTTGTTCCACAAGAAAAATCAGACTATGAAAGAAGGTAAAAATTATCTGGGAAGAAAAACAAAAATGTAAGCAAACAACAACAGAAAGAGTATGAATGCTGTGTTGGGGTCCACGCTAATTTCCCAGCATTCTTTTGCTGAATGTAGCTGGTTCTGTTCATCACTGATCAGTTGGAACTGATTTGGATCCTCTCATTGTTGAAAAGAGCCACGTCCATCAGAATACATCCTCATACAGTATTGTTGTTGAAGTGTATAATGATCTCCTAGTTCTGTTCATTTCACTCAGCATCTGTTCCTGTAAGTCTCTCCAGGCCTTTCTGAAATCATCCTGTTGGTCATTTCTTACAGAACAATAATATTCTATAACATTCATATACCATAGCTTATTCAGCCATTCTCCACTTGGTGGAGTTTCCAGTTTCTAGCCTCTACAAAAAGGGCTGCCGCAAACATTTTTGCACATGTGGGTCCCTTTCCCTTTTTAAAGATCTTTTTGAGATACAGGCCCAGTAAAAACACTGCTGGATCAAAGGGTATGCACAGTTTGATAACTTTTGGGGCATAATTCCAGATTGTTCTCCAGAATGGTTGGATTCTTTCACACTCCACCAACAATGCATCAGTGTCCCAGTTTTCCCACAGCCCCTCCAACATTCATCATTATTTGTTCCTGTCATCTTAGCCAACCTGACAGGTGTGTAGTGGTATCTCAGAGTTGTCTTAATTTGCATTTCTCTGATCAATAATGATTTGGAGTATGAGTAGAAATAATTTTAATTTCATCCTCCGAAAATTGTCTATTTATGTCCTTTGACCATTTATCAATTGGAGAACGGCTTGAATTCTTATAAATTAGAGTCAGTTCTCTCTATGTTACCAAGTCATTTTTCAAAGAGTCAAGAGGATAGAAGGGCTTCTCTATAGACAGAGGAATCCTTATTCAATTCAGGTGCTAATTCTTCCCCAGGATAGCTCTTGCCCCCAGAGTCCATGCCCATGCAATACCCTATCTCTCTCTGGTTCTTTTATAGGATCCACTATCAACATGTTAACATGTAAGAGGAGCCCCAGTCCAGACCCTACAGTGGCCACCCCTTTATCAGTGGATAGGCCTGGTTCCACACCGCCACGGCCAGGTCCTCACTCACGTACCAAGACCCGAAAACCAAACTTTAGTCCCCAAGAGACAGAGGTACTGGTGCAGAAGGTCACGCGGCATTACCAGCTGCTCTTTGGGGCACTCCGGGGCACACCGGCCAAGAAACACCGTGTATGGAACAAGATCCTCCAAGCTGTCAATAATCTGGGATACTGCCGGCGGGACATGGGTGACTTAAAACACAAGTGGCGGGACCTTCGGGGTGTCGTGAGGAAAAAGCTTGGGGAACAGCAGAGAGCCACCACTGAGGGCGGGCAGACCCAGGCCCTCGTCCTCACCCCAGTGGAGCGCATGGTAGCCGAGACCTTCTCTGCCCACAGCATCCAAGGCGAAAGACAAGGGGCTGAGTCCTTGCCAAGTAAGTCTGTTCTCTCCTGCCTCAGACCTGACTGGGTAGTTGCCAGAGCAGTGATGATGGTGATGATGGTGATGGTGATGGTGGTGATGATTGTGATAGTGATGATGGTGGTGATGGTGGTGGTGATGATGATGAAGTTGATGGTGACAGTGGTGGTGATAGTGATGGTGGTGATGGTAATGATAGTGATGATGACGGTGACGGTGATGGTGGTGGTGATGGTGGTGGTGATGATTGTGATAATGATGATGGTGTGATGATTGTGATAGTGATGATAGTGATGATGGTGGTGATGATGATGAAGTTGATGGTGACAGTGATGGTGGTGGTGATGATGGTGGTGATGATGATGAAGTTGATGGTGACAGTGATGGTGGTGGTGATGATGGTGGTGATGGTAATGATAGTGGTGATGGTGATGGTGGTGGTGGTGATTGTGATAATGATGATGGTGGTGATGATTGTGATAGTGATGATGATGGTAATGGTGATGGTGATGATTATGAAGTTGATGGTGACAGTGATGGTGGTGGTGATGGTGGTGATGGTAATGATAGTGATGATGGTGATGGTGGTGATGGTAATGATAGTGATGATAATGGTGATGGTGACGGTGATGGTGGTGGCGATGGTGATAATAATGATGATGATAATGATACAGTACTTATTATGTGCCAAGCACTATGATTAATGCTTTATAACTATTTCTCCATTGTAACCTCATAGAAACCCTGGGAGGTAGAGGCTGTTATTACCCTCATTTTAAAATGGAAAAATGAGGCAAACAGGTTCAATAACAGGGTCACATAGAATAGGGCATTGGGTGGGACAGAGGAGATAGCGGTTCTAAAAAATCCCAGAGCCCTCAAAGCCTTGAGATCCTCCTCTGAAATGGAGTCAGATTAGATCATCATTGATTCTTGCAAAAACCAGAGGATCCCTGAAAGCAGGAACATTATCTCTTCATCAGTTCAGAGGCTTTCTGAGAGCAGTTAGCAAGAAATCATTTCTTTGGTGAAGACAAAGACTGTTGTACCTACCATGTACTTTTATGTAGCTACCATGTAGCTCTCAGTAGCTAGCTGGATGACTTTGGACAAATTATTTCTCCTCTTGGAGCCTGAGCTAGATGGCCACTTAAGTCCTATGCAGCTCTCTGTTCTTTTTCCTTATTTCTTGTTTTTCCTTTTCTTTCCCTATTTTTCCTCTTTCTTCTTCTCCTCTCCTCGCCTTTTCTTTTCTCTTTCCTGCCCCTCTTCTTTCCCTTAGCTTTCTCTTTTTTTTCCTCCTCTCTTTTCACACACATAGCTGTAAAAATACCAGATGCACATAGGCAATGACTAGCTTCTATTTTCTCTTCACTATCTCTGACCTCTTCAGAACTTCATTCCCACCTGAACAGAAAATGTTTATGAATCCCAGCTTATATCTCTGGTCTTCATTCTCTTCCTGTCCAACCCTTTTATGTTCTATAAGAGTGTGTGTGCTAGTAGGATTGTTGGTACACCTGTGCCTTTGTATATGTGTGTGTGTTTGGGTGTTTATTATTTGTTTGGCTATGCATGGGAGCTTATACATGTGTGCCCAATTTTTGAATTTTAAAAAAAAAATGAGAAAGGAGAGAAGAAAGTGTAAATAACTTTTTTCCCAAGGGATTTGGCTAAGAAAGGAAGGAAAGATAAAGCATGATAGAAAAATGAAATACTGACTCCAAATGGCTAACATCCCCATGAATCTATGGCTGGAAAATGTGAGTATGAATCTTAGCTCTGCCACTAACCACTGGGTATCTTTGGGCAAGTCACCAATCTCTTCTCAAGTGTTCTCCTCTACAAAATGAGGGGGACTGATCTCAGGCTTCCCTCCTTTTCCTACTGGGATAACTTAGGAATGGGGTAGAGAAGAACTAGGAAAACCTAAAAGAGAGGGGCCTCTGGAGATCAGCTCCTTGATAGGCAGTGAGAACCTGTTGGGGGATGCTCACTACTGGGGAAGTTTAGCCCTGATAGAATACAGGGTCTATCTGAGAAGTCATCCTTAGCATGTAATATTTTATTGCTGTGAATCAACTCCAGAGAAGACCCACTCCTCGCAGAAACTCTCACCTCTTACAGCTGCTTACAATAAGGAATCTCAGTAGTGAAGCCTTTCCTCATTACCATCACTAATCCAATATTTCCCTGAACTATGTTCGTCTCTTCCCTCACATGTAACGATATTATTTTGTGGTAAAGTTACTTGTGCCCACATCTTCAGTTTACTCCAATAAGTATTTATGCATTTGTGTGGAATCCTGTGCAGATCACTTGGAAAGATGCAGAATATGCTTAAGGTGCATTCCTTTATCCTAGAACTATCTTATAGATTGTGTTTCAGTTGTTTCACTCATGCCCGACTCTTCATGACCCCATTTAAGATTTTCTTGGCAAAGACACTTGAGTAATTTGCCATTTTCTTCCCCAGATCATTTTACAGATGAGGAAACTAAGGCAAATAGGGTTAAGTGACTTGTCCAGGGTCACACAGCTAAGAGGTATCTGAGGTAGAATTTTAATTCATGTCTTCCTGACTATTCATTGAGCTATCTATAGAACTTATAGGACTGTAACACAAGACATAGATAACTGGAGTTTAGAGGGCTGTGTGTTCAGTACATTAGAAAGCTGCAAAATGCTCTGTGTCTATTTCCCCTTAGTCTGTGCACACCCTCAGGGCAGGGACTTCGCCAGAGATGCAAGCAGGGGACTTGGAGTCAGAAGATCTGGGCCAGGCGTGCTTTTTCACCCTGCCGAGACTCACTGATCTCATCTGTAAAGGTACCTGTGGTACCTACCTTCTAGGGATGTTGTGAGGTGGTGTGGAAATTAAATAGCACTGTAGAAATGGAGCTCACATTTCCGTTTTTCTCACAGTGTAAGCATAAATCCTTGCATCATAGTAGGTACTTAATAAATATTGAAATGAACTGAAACTAATATAATACATCAGTTCCCTTCACTCCTGGCATCCATTCAATAGAATGCTACTGAATGCCTACTCTGGGAAGGGCCCTATGCCTGATACTGTGGAGGAGACAAATTAGTTAGAGAGGGAAGCTTTTTCTAGCTGGGGGTTTAGTAGAAAGGGAAAGGAGTAAATATTTGTTCCCCCCAGATCTTTCTTTCTGTACTACATATTCCAAAACTAATATTAACTCTGATTGTCTGTATCCTATAATCTGCATTCCAAAGTTCATTTCAGCTCTGCCATTCAATATGCTATCTTCTGGTTTTCCTATTAGTTCTGTCACAAGACAGCACATTCATGGCCCAGGTACTGTGTGGAGCACTTTACAAATATTATCTCATTTTATTTTCACAACAACTCTGAGAAATAGGCACTATTATCCCCATTTAACAGGTGAGAAGGGGAACAAGGTGGTCCAGTGGAAATAGTGCCAGTCCTGAAGTCAGGAAGATTCCTCTTCCTGAGTTCAAATCTGGCCCCAAATACTTATTAGCTGGGTGATCCTAGGCAAGTCACTTAACTGTATTTGTCTTATTTTTCTCACTTGTAAAAATGAGCTAGAGAAGAAAATGGCAAACCACTTCATTACCTCTGCCAAAAAAACCCCAAAGTCAGACATGATTGAAAAATGGCTGAATGACAAAGAATTGAGGAAACTAATGATAACTATGGTTCAGTGACTTATCCTATAAAATAATAATAATGATAATAATAATAATAATAATAATAATAATAATAATAATAATAATAATAATAATGTCAATCAGCTACTAGCACCTGGAGTTGAATTTCTAACTCCAAACTCAGCATTCAATCGCTCTATCTCCAGCTGCCTCCTAGAACTTAGTGTCCAACTTAGTGGGCAATTTAGCATCCCTAGAGTTTAGAATCCAGCAAATCAATCCAGCCTTTTTCCTCCTGGGGTCATGCTTAGAAATTTAGTTAAAGAACCTTGACCTCATGGAGCTTGTAATGTAGTAATTGTAGATTCGTTATAGCTCCTCTGCTAGCTGACCTGGGGCAGCAGATGATGACACAGTGGGTAGAGTGTCAGGAGCCCTCCTCTTCCTGAGTTCAAATCCAGCCTCAGATACTTCCTAGTTGTGTGACGTAGGCAAGTCACTAACCCCATTTACTTATCTGTAAATGGTAATAAGCTAAAGAAGGAGAGAGCAAACTATTCCAGTATCTCTGCCAAGAAACCTCAAATGGGATCACAAAGAGTCGGACATTACTGAAAATGACTGAACAAGAACAAGAATAGTGCTTTATGTTTAGAGAACTCCTTCCCCCAAATGGGTGGTACAAGCACAACTATGCCCATTTTGCAGAGGGAGAAGCAACTTGTTGAATCCTCTGTTTCTCTCTGTCTGATGCTTTTGACTGCTGCCTCTAACATGGTCTTTTCCCAGCAAGAAGTAAATAACAGTTTGCTTGTAAGTGCTGTTTTCCATAACATTCAGGCATCTTGATGCAGCAGAAAGAGTGCTGGACTCTGGAGTCACAGACATTGAGGTAGAATCCTGACTCCGCAGCTTCTCTCTGTGACTGGGGCCACCAGCTCTTTCCTCAAACTTACAAACATCCTTCCCTTGGCTTCCCTCCTTCCTTGTCCCCTCACCCTAACCTATCATCCTAGTTTTTACAAATCCTTTGCCCAAATCATAGGCCCAGCCACATCCTTTGCCTCTATTTTCTCACTTCCTCCTGTTTCTCAGCCTCTGGCCATCAGGCTTCTGACCCCCATTTCAGTTGGAATTTCTCTCTCCACAATCATCCACTTGTTCTAATGTGCCTGATCCAGTGCCTTTCCTCAATGATCATCTGACTGGAACTCTGTAGTTTTCAAAACAGCTGATTGCTCCCTCCTCATAGATCTCTTACCCTTCCTCAGTTTCTTTGACAGGGCCCTGTTTTTCCTGTTTGAATACTCTTCTTAGGTTCTTTTGTTGATTATTCAACCATCTCTCATCCCCTAAGTGTGGGTGTCCTCCAAGGCTCTGACTTGGGTGTCCCTTAAAGCTCTCTGCATGTTTTTGCTTGGTGATCTCATCAGGTCCCATGTGTTCAATTTTCAAATCTATGCTGATGACTCTCAATTCCATATACGCACTCTAATTGATTTTCTGGACACCCAGTGACTCGCTGCCAGCAGTCTGATGACTGATGACTTTACTTCTCCATCTTAAAATCAACATTTCTAAAAATGGATTGTATCATCTTTCCCTCCTAAACTCATCCAGATGTCCCCATTTCTGGGACTGCCATCCCTCCCATCATTTGGCTTCCCAACATCATGATGATATCTTTGACATTCTGGAGAGGTGTTATGTCACTGCGATGAGTGTCGGTCCCAGAATCAGGCAGACCTGGGTTCGAACCTCGGTTATGTATGATTTGGATCCTTTCCAAGGCTCAGTTTCACATACATAAAGTAGGGATAATTAATAGCTGTAATACCTGATGGCTTCTCAAGTGCGTCTCTCATGTACTGTGATTCTGTGACTACACTATTGTGTCTGACGTGGTGCTCCCATTAGTACATTCTCAGTGGGCTGTGCTGCCCTAGACAGAAAGTCTCCAGAGTGCACATACATGTTACATTATGGCTCCGTCCAGCCTCTTTCCCCCAAAGGACAACAAAGGACAGTTCTTTTACTCTTTCACTTCAAGAAAACTCTAATCAATCCACCTGGGGTGACAACTACTGAAGTTCACGTGGAAGACAAACAATTGTGAGCTAGCAAATGGATTACTTATTGACTCAGACTGTAGACATGAGTGAACACGGAAAGGATTATGTCTGTGTCTCATATATCCTCTGTCTAATTGTTACTCTCCTAACACGCAGACAAGGGAAACAGTATAGGACCATTGTCTCCATTGTACAAAAGGGGAAACTGAGGCGTATGAGGGGGACTTGTTTGCTCAGGGTCAGCAGTCTGGAAGACAGATGACTTGCCTTCTTCTTCCAGCTCTCCCAGTAGCTGTGTGAAGGGTTTTAGGCAAACATTTGCTGTCTCTGGGTCTAGATTTCCTTATCTCAAATGAAGAGTTTAGACTAGATGACTTTTAAGATTCCCCCCTAATTCTGATGTTCTGTGTGCAGTATTCCAATGTACCCTGCAGATCAACCTTCTTATATTATAGATTCAGCTTTGCCATTCTGTACAATGTTTTCCAGGTTTCTTCCAGTGCTGCCACTATTAATTATGTGTTCTAGTGATTCCACTAAGTCTGACATTCTGCATTCCATATTCTGTCATTTGATATGCTATGATATTTGTATCTATGTGTCTGTATAGAGTGTCCTGAGTATCCTTCTGGTTCTGCCATTTTTTTATTCTGTTTTCTAACCTCTGCCATTCAATATTTTCTGCCTTTCAGTATTTTCTGTCCTAAGTTCTGCAATTCAATATTCTATTTTCTAAGATACCTTCCAGCTCTGCCTTTTGATATTCTTTATTCCAAATTCTGCTGTTAACTGTTCTATGTTTCTTTCCAGCTTTGCTATATTTTTAGTCTATATTCCAAATTCTGCCAATCAATATTTTAGTCCTAAGGTTCTTTCCAATTCTTGCATTTAATACTCTTATGTTATAAGGTTCCTTCTAGCGCTGCTATTCAGTATTCTAATTTTACTGTTTCTTCCAGGTCTGCTATTCAGCATATGTTCTATCAACCCACCTGAATGTAAAACGGACAATTTATATGCAGAGAGATGTCAAACTAGATGACCTTTGTATGTTGCTACTTTGAGATTTCCTGGTTGTGTGATTCTGTGTGGATGCCTCCGAACTGCAGATATAGCCGTCGTGTTGTAATGGATATCACGCTAGATTTGGGTTAAAAATGAATTAGATTAGAACTTTACCTCTTACCTTCATTAACTGTGTGACCTTAGGCCAGTCATTGTTCCCACTCTAAGCCTCCTGGAAGATGACGTCTCCCAGCCTTGTGGAGAGGTTCAGTGAGATGATGTATGTAAAGGACTTTGCAGACTCCAAAGCATTATATAAATGTTGTTTAAAGGGATTCTTTGAGTCCTGTTCTCTACCTAGTTTAATCTGAAATCGAATCTCTGTCTTTTTCTCAGTGAGTGACTTGGTCTCTCTTCTGCAATAATTGTGAAATGTCTGAGGTTACAGATGGTTTTAAAGGTAACATTGTCGAGCACAGAACCAGTTAAGGCAGAATTAGTTAGAACCCATCAACACCACATAAATCAGCTCCAGGCCCACTGCCTTTGGCCCATTGTCAACTGCTCCCAGGCCTGCTCCCATCAAGCTAAGTGCCAAAGGTGCAGCTCATACTTGCGCGTCCATCTAAGAAAGCTGAACCGCTTGGCTGTGAATGCAAACTCTGCAGTAGGCAGCTCAGAGTGTCTGTGACATGTCCAAAGTGACATAGGTAATTAGTCATTGTCCCATAGAATCTTAATTTGGAAAGGACCTCAGAGGGCACATATTCCAACCCTTGATGCCAAAATCACTTCCACAACCCCTTGACAAGATTGATCTTGTTTACATCGCATTTAAAGGAGGTTTTTATAATGCACTTTACAAAATGTGATTCTCTTATTTGACTAATAGACTTAAGTCTTATTATCCCCATTTTAAAGACAATGAAATTGAGCTTCAGAGGCATTAAGGTGAGGATATACAGGATTCTGCTTGAACTGGCTCATGAGAGCTGGCAGTTAAATTTTTAGCATGAGTATTTACACCCCCGAAATAACCAAACCCTACAAATCAGGGCTTGATTAATTATCATATTGGTTTTCTAGACTTAATAAAATATTAATAAATTTTAAAACGCATCTCATATACTTCTCCCTCTGAGAGCTGGTTGTGAAACATTTGCTCTTGGGTCAGGGTGTTTGCTGCAGGTCCCAAGGCTAAGGCTGTGAGGCTAGGCCATGGAGAACACAAGGTTTCCTTGTTGGCAGCCACATGTGCACATGCCCTGGTGTGTGCTCCCAGCCCAGGGGGTGGGGAAGAAGGGGGTGGGGAGAGAGGCTGGTTTTAAGCTCTTTGCCCTTAGCTGGAGAGTTGTAAGAGAATTTGTTATGGGGCCTAAGCGCTCCCTAACAAGCGGATGGGAGTGGGGCAGAAGCCCAAATCCTGCCCGCTCGGGCTCTGCCGGCAAACAGCAGGAAGGTGTTTCTGGGCGGGCTCGGGAGCCTTTCCTTGCCACTGAGAGGGGGCATGTGGGCTCTGGGTGTCTGTATGCGCCCTTGGGCTGGGGCCAGCCTGCTCAGGCTTTTGCTTCTGCACAAATGCTGGCTTACACAGGCAGGGCCGTGCATTGGCTGGGTTCTTCTCATTGTGAAACCTCAGACAAGGGTTTGACTTTTCTGATGGTCAGCTTCCTCATCTGTAAAATGGGCTAATAATGGCGATCTTGCCCTGCCCATAGCAAGGAGAATATTTTATAAACCTTAAAGCCCTGTGGAAGTGGGCACTTGCTTTATTAGTGACTGTGTGTGTCTACATTGGGTGCCTGTGGTGATGGATGGATCCTGTGTGGGCGATTTCTGCACGATTGGTGAGGAGGCAGTGAGGGGCTAAGCCTAGAGTCCCCGAGCAGCCGTCGGGCCTCAGACCCTTCCCAGCTGTGTGACCCCGGGCAAGTCACCCTACCCCGTGTGCCTCAGTTTCCTCATCTGTAAAATGAGCTCCAGAAGGAAATGACCAACCTCTCCTGTGTCTTTGCCAAGAAAACACCAAGGGGGGTCATGGAGAGTTGGACTGAGTGAAACAAATAAAAAACAACACTCGTGTTTTCTTCTGATGTACTGCTGAGTCCACAAGGGTTTGTAAATTCTAGATCAATCAGTCAGTCAACCAACAGAGCATTTATTAAGCACCCACTCTGTGCTAAGCTCTTGTGTTCCTCACTACCCTGCCAGGAGCTGCCTTTGTTATCTCTCCTTGCCTTAGGGGTCTCAGAGTGACTTGTCCAGTCAGGCAGCTAGGAAGGCCGTTTTGCACTTAGAAGGAGTTGGAAGCACTAGCATTCTTCCTCCTTTGGAGGGGAATTAGGAGTGAGAAGCCCTGAGCCATGTGACCTGGTGCAAACACAGGGGCTTGGAGGGCTATCTCTGCCCACCTGAATTTGAACCCCACCTGCACTATTTGATTATAAATGTGGAACAATTATTTTCCCTTTCTAGACCTCTTTTTAATTGTTTGTAAATGAGGGATAGATAGATAGATAGGCAGAGGGGGTGGTGAGCGTCAGAATCTCTCTGAGGACCCCTGCATCATGCCTCATGTCGCCCCCACTCTACTCTCTGGGCTCCTCCTCCTTGGTCAGAAAGCACTTATTAAGCACCTACTGTGTGCTAGGCACGATACTAGGTCCTAGAAGACAAGTCCAAAGAATGAAACAATCTCTGCTTAGCCGCTGTGCCCTCCCTCCTTGGGGAACCATCCAGCTCTTTCCCAACATATTGTCTTTCCCCTCTTAGAATACAAGCTATTTAAGAGTGGGAGCCATCTTGCTTTCTTGTGTTTGTATCTCTAATGCTGAGCACTGGCCCTAGCCCATAACAGGCATTTCATAAATGTGTTGCAGAGAGACCTTGTGCCCTAACCTGGCCAAGCCCCTCAGCAGGTTTCCCTGATGGTCACTTTCCCAACCTGTGATCCTCTTCTGTGTCCCATAACCTCTGACATCTGTGTCTTCCTTTGCAGCCGATGAAGAGGAGGAAGCGTCCAGCTGCCTCTGGACGTCCTTGCGGACCCTGGACCCCCCAAGCCTGGCAGAAGCCGATCCTCTGGACCTTCGGGGTGTCCTCCACACCTCGGCTTCCTCCCCCTCTCTTCCCCCCTCCCCGGGGGCAGCCTCTCTGGGGGCCACCTATGGCAGCGGGAGCTGGAGGCCTGCCCTGCAGGGCTCCGCGCCGCTGGCACCGCCCACCGGCAGGCCCAAAGCCGAGGCCTCAGAGTTCGAGCAGCAGCTGATGGATGCCCATCTCCAGCAGGGAGCTCTCCTCTCCTCCTGGTACCAGCAGCAGAGCTCCCTGATGACTCAACAGAATCTGCTGTTGGAGCGTCTGGCGGAGCAGAGCCAGCGGCTGGCCGATGGGGTGGAGGCTCTCAACCGGACCCTTGAAAAGCTTGTACAAGGCCGCCCGCTGGCTCAGGAGGTAGGCCACCTCATCCAGGACAGCCCCCTGGCCGCCGGTGGTGCCCGCCTGCCCTCCCGAGCTCCAGCGGGGGACTCTGGCGGCCCCTCCCCCGGACTTGACGTCTTCTCAGGGATGATCTTGAAAGTGGAGGAGGAGATTTAGGAGTTCCTCACTGGTGGGAGCCAGCCTACAGAGAACCACGGAAAAAGCTGTTTTCTCAAAGCTCGGAAGGAAATCTAAGACAAGGATTCATTGTCCGCTCCTGCTGTCCCGATTGTTCAAGGGGGCATGCTCTGGGAGAGGGGAGCCAAGAAGCCAACGAGGAGGAAAAAAGAGACCCTCTCAGGGGGAAATGGCAGGAGATTTCTGAGGGATGAGCTCGCCTCCTGTTAGCCCAGGCTGCTTCCCGGCATTTCTAATGGGGGCGAGAGAGATGGCGGGATCAGCCTGAAGAATGCTGCCCAGAGCGAGGTCTTCTCAGGGAAGGTGGAGCCGGAAGCTAAGTCAGGACGCCCATTGCCTCGCTTGCTCTTCTAAGCCGAGCAGATCACACGGAAACAAATCCCAGAGTCCAGAGAAGGGAAGGCGGGAGAGGGAAGGAACATCATGGGAATCGTGGAGCCAGTTAGGTGGGTGCCTGTAGGTGTCCGAAGCCTGGGCCTGAGACTCAAACTCTCCTGCAAGTTTTCCTGGCGGTCTCACTCTGAGCAACAGTGGGGGTTGCCCTGACCAGAAGTGTGGGCAGCCCCTCCCCAGATCAAGGCCTGTTCCTCGCCCTGCTCCCTGGGTTCTGGCCAGAGCTGAAGAGATTCCCCCTCCCCCCCAGGAGAATTTCTGTCCCTAGATCTGTTTTTATGTCTCCATTTTAAACACAGCTAACGTGATCTCTGTCCTTGGTGCTGCCTGGAGAGATTGGCAGCTACTTTGTACCTCTTGGTTTTTATTGATATTAAGGTATTTTTCTTATGAAAGCACAAAGCATTTTTTAAATAAAGTAATGATGGTGATGGTAATGATTATAACTACAAATAAAATGAAAAAAATTAATTATTGTTGATTTCTGGTAGTTGGTATATTGGCTGGGTTACTTCCCAGCAAGGAACTAATTATAGTTGATATCATTGTTAATTTTACTAATTGTGGTCAAGCCGGCTTTGTCTTTTGTAAACCAAATCATGTCCACTGTTGCCTTTGATCAGCAGTATGTGAAGGAAACAAAGCAGGAATCCTCTTCCCCAGCTGACAGAGGAAACGGCCTGGAGAAGTCCCTTTGGGATTTGTGGGAAAGGTCGGTCAGTAGTTTTCAGCTGTGTCTCCTTCTTTGTGAGCCCACTTGGGGTTTTCTTGGCAGATACTGCAGAGTTTGCCACTTCCTTCTCCAGCTCATTTTACAGATGAGGACACTGAGGCAGACAAAGCCAAGCGACTTGGCCAGTCACACAGCTAGTCAGTGTCTGAGGCCAGATTGACTCCAGGCCTGGCGCTCCACCCACTGCGCCACTTAGCTGCCCGCTGGGAAAGGCCCCAGCAAGTATCTGGTCTAGACCAGAAGCCAGGTTCCTGATTCCTATTCCAGTTTGCTTCTCATCATCTCCATAGCTCCATAGCCCCACCCCTAGGGTTGAAATAGAGAAAAAGAGAGGGATTGGAGAAAGACAGCATATGGGTCTCATTGTCTACCGGCCTGGGCAGGTCTCCATGGAAATTGTGCTCAGTTCTGGGAAAGGACCCTTTAGGAGGGATGCTGACAACTTGGAGCGTGTCCAGGACGGAGAAGGGCCTTGAGTTCCTGTCACAAAAGGAAGCAGGGAGTGATAGTCTAGCAAAGGCGTGTGAGAGCTGCCTTCCGGTACATGTTACTACCACAAGGAAGAGGAATCTTCCCTTCTGCATGGCCCCAGAGGACAGAACCAGGAGGAAGAGACAAACTCTGGCTCAATCCACAGAAAATTTTTAGAGAGCTTCCCATCACTGTAGAGCCTTTAGAGGAGATCAATCAATTAACCAATGTCCCTTTCACTTTCCTCTTCTATAAAATGGGGGCAATATTAGCTCCTAACTTCTTGTGAGGATCAAAGTAAACAATATTTGTGATGCACTACTACTACTACTACTACTACTACTACTACTACTAGTGATAACATGGATATTGTTGAGAGAAGTCCTTTTCTGGTCTGGTTAAGCTGAGATTCTGTAATTCTTTTATTGAGCCTCTCCTATGCCTACTTCACAATGGAGGAGGCAGGAACAGAGAACTACTTCCTAGGAGATAGGATTGGTATACAGCAGACAGAAAACAAGGGGCTGGAATGCTGTATTTGTTCTCTAAAAATGTCTCTTAAAATGTCGGAAGGAAGTGAGCACTTGTCCATGGACCAGAACAGAGAAGACGGGCCTGGAAGGAAGGAGAGCAGGTGGCTTTGGAAGGGAGAAACCATCGGACTTTAGGTTGGGAAAATGCAGGGTGAGCAATGTTAAGAAGTCTGGAATTGTCAGTCCCACTAAGTCATTTGACATATAAACAGTTGGAAGCCCATTCATTCATTCAACAAAACCATAAAGAGTACTTTTCAGCTATTTTATGGACTGAAAGACAGAGTAGTCTAAGACACTGCCCAGCTAAATGCAGCAGAGGTAAAAATGGGAGAGTTGTGGAGGGTGGGTATAGAACTACAGCCAGGATAAGAGAAGGACTGCCTCTAACAAAAGAGATCAAGGAAGACTTCTGTAGGAGTAAATTTTTTTTTAAATATAATTACTTTTTATTTTTCAAAATACATGCCAAGATAGTTTTCAGCATTCATCCTTGCAAAATCTTGTGTTCCAAATTTTTCTCCTTCCCTCCTCTAAACAGCAATTTAATCCAATATAACTTAAACATGTGCAATTCTTTTAAATATATTTCCACATTTATCATGCTTGATCAAGAAAAATCAGATGAAAAGGGGAAAGTGAGAAGGAGGTGAAAAAAACTATGTTGTGATCCACATTCAGTCACCACAGTTCTTCCTCTGGATGCAGATGGCGCTCTCCATCACAAGTCTATTGGAATTGGCCTGAATTACCTCATTGTTGAAAAGAGCCACGTCCATCAGAATTGATCATCATATAATCTTGCTGTTGCTATGCACAATGATCTGGTTCTGGTCACTTTACTCAGCATCAGTTCATGTCTCCAGGCCTCTCTGAAATCATCCTGCTGGTCTTTTCTTACAGAACAATAGTATTCTATAACATCCATATACCATGATAAATTCAGCCATTCTCCAACTGATGTGTATCTACTCTATTTCTACTTGTATTTCCGGTTTCTGGCCACTACAAAAAGGGCGGCCACAAACATTTTTGCACGTGTGGCTCCTTTTCCTTTTTTGAAGATCTCTTTGGGATACAGTCCCAGTAAAGGCACTGCTGGGCCAAAGAGTATGCCCAGGGTGATAGGCCTTTGGGCATAATTATGTGGTAGCCTTTAACTGGAGTTTTGACTCATGGATTGGAAATGGGTCACAGAGAAATTTGTCCAAACAAGTGGGTGCTGAGGGGATTCCCACTGCAGAAGGATGCCTGTCCAGCTTGGCTGGATTGGCTGATCAGAGGTCTGAGGGAGGGCTGAGGCTCTTTTCAAAAGAACTGAATTACATTCTGATGCACATGAAAACACTGCACCTTGTAGAATCATAGCACTGGACAACCTGAGTCCAGTCCCTTCCATCAATTGCCAAATCCTATCCATCTCCCAACATGATATATTTCATGCATCTCTCCTTTTCCCTTCCCTTTCCCACAACTTTAGTATAGCTGCTCATTATCTGTAATAACCTTACTTATTTATCTTGATATGGCTGCTCTTTTAGCACTAGATTTGGAGTCAGGGGGACCTGAGTTCAAGCATTGTTCAAATACTTGTAAGGTATGAGCAAGTCACTTAGTTCTCCTTTTTATGAGGAGAAGAGGAGCTTCTGACCTCTCTGGTTCCTTCCAATTCTAATTCCACGATCCTATGATTAATCAGCACCCTTCATATGGATTCCAGAAGCATTCTTTACCTCAGACCACTTTTCTCCTTCAGACTCCTGATGCTGGCATTCAGTGCCTTCACCAAGCTGCTGCCTGATCTCATTCATTTCCTTCTATTTTTAGAGGGAATTACACAGTTCTCTGTCCCTTAGAGCATCTTTTCCTCTCTCCTCTTTCTATTTCTGCTCACACTGTTCTCTGTGCCCTCCCTCCCCTCTCAGACTGTGGAATTCTTGGTCCATATAAGTTCTCTCCTAGACGCCTCCATGGGCTGGTTCCCCTGGTTGGCAATGTCCATCCTCCTCAAGCCCCAGACAACATTTCCTCCTGTATCTCTGTAATGTAATTTCCTTTTAATCACTTCTATAGTTGTCTGTTGTTTTATCCCCCTGCTGAAGTAGGGATGGTTCTCGTGATTTTTGGAGTTAAGGAGGACTGAGAAGAAAAGGAAAGGCATTATGTATCCCAGAGACTCAATCACAGCCAGTTGCCAGGGATCTGGCTCTAGTTGAAACCAGTATTGGGGGTGAGGGTTGGGGGGAGTTAGAAGACAGAGGAGGATGCAGGGAGGAGTGTTCCAGCTTTTAATTTGGAGGCCGGTTAAATAAGCCACAATTGGATTTCTCTGAAGCTCCAGATGTGTGAAAAGTCCTAGATTAGGAGAGGGGGCTTGAGAACTTCATTGTCTTGATCAGATTGTTATAGATTCTTTCTCTCCCTCCAGTCTTGCTGAGAAATGTAAATTCAATTGGGTTTCCTGGCTTTGGGAAAGGACAACTTTTGTATCCGGGTGGAGAGGGAGGAGATGCAGGGAAGGGCGGGAGGGAACCCCCAAATAATCCAGAGCCTCCCTAGCTACCTGCCCCTCTCCCATGCCCATTAGCACTGCTCCTTCCATTCCTCTGGAGAGAGACAGGCTCCCCCCCCCACACACTTGACCTTCCCTTGTGTATTCGGAGTTAATGCTGGGTAGAAAAATAACCCTGGGCAAAGATTTAAATCAATTCTCTCCGTGTTTAATAAATGCCAGGCTCCAAGGTACCTGGAGGGGGGAAAAGAGAGTCTTTCTTGTGAACTGTTGTGCCCACGTTTGCCTGGGAAGGGCTAGAGCGGGGGCTGGGATCCTACTTAGAGAAACATTGTCCTTCTAGGTTGGATTTAAGCTTATAACATTTGCTGAAGCCCAGGCAATTTATTTTTTTCCACTTTCTGATAAATGCTCTTCACAAATGCATTAACATGAAGAAATCCCAACTCAAGTAATAGCCATTTCCCTCTTTCTTCTTTCTATTCAGGCCTTATCTTCACCCTGAGCTTCACATCAGTCCGGGAACTCCCCTGGGGCAGGGACTGTTCCTTTCCCCCCCTTTAGATCAGGGGCTCAGTGGAATGAAAAGCTGTTTATTTCCCCTCAAACCAGGGGCTCCAAAAGATGAGAGGCTTTGTCTCCCCCTCCCCTCCCCATGTCCTTGGGACTGGTAGTATCCCCTTCAAGCCAGATATTCCTGGAACTCAGACTTGATTTCCCTCCTTATATCAAGTGGGTCCATGGGGCTCCATCCATTTGTCTTACAGGGTCCCTTAAAATTAGGCTACAGTCTCCTCTGACAAGGATTCAAGGGCAGCAAAAACCTGCTCTTCTCTCCCTATCAAAGCTCTCCCACTGAGTATCCCCCCGACCTTCATCTATGTGCTGTTCAGTCATTTTTCAGTTGTGTTTGACTCTTCGTGTCCCCATTTGGGGGTTTCTCAGCAAAGATACCAGAGTGTTTTGCCATTTTCTTCTCTAGCTCACTTTATAGATAAGGAATTGAGGCAGACAGGGTTAAGGTCCTGAGGCTGGATTTGCACTCAGGAAGATGAGTCTTCTGATTCCAGATGTGGTTCTTTACCTGTTACCTTTGCATACATAGAAGCTTATTTTTTAATAATAATTGGCAATAATAAAATTGGCTATCCTGTTTAATTTTTTCTCATTTTAAAATAATATTTTGTTTTTCCAAATACATATAAAGATACTTTTCAACTTGTTTTTGTAAAATTTTCTTTTCTAAATTTTTCTCCCTCCCTCTTTTGTCTCATCCCTCCCCAAGACAGCAAGCAATCTGATACAGGTTAAATATGTGCATTCTTTTAAAATATATTTCCATTTCCATACCATTTGCCATGTTGTGCAAGAAAAATCAAATCAAAAGAGGAAAAAAAAACATGAAAAATAAAAACAAACAAAAATGTGAAAATATTATGCTTCAATCCACAGTCTCCATACTTCTCCCTCTGAATGTGACTGGTATTGTTGAGAAGCGCCAAGTCCATCATAGCTGACCATCACATGATCTTGTTACTGTGTACAATAAATATTCTTCTGGTTCTGCTCACTTCACTCAGCAACAGTTCATGAAGGTCTTTCCAGGCAGAGCAGCTTATTAATGCTTATTGATTTAAGTGATGATTTTAATTTCACCAATCTCTCTTTACCTTTATCCATCTGAATATCTCTCTTCCACCCACATTATCCATATATATATATTCGTGTGTGTGTGTGTGTGTGTGTGTGTGTGTGTATGTGTGTGTGTGTGTAGATAGATAGATAAATATGTTTTGGTTTTGTTTTTTGTTTTTTTACTGAGGCAATTGCCTAGGGTCACACAACTAGAACATATTAAGTGTCTGAGGCTGGATTTGAACTCAGGTCCTCTTGACTTCAGGGTCAGTACTCTATCCACTGCACCACACTGTCCCTCTTTCAAGTCTATTTGGTATAAGGATTTTATGGAAGAGGATTTATCCTTCCCACATAAACTGGATTAGATCAATCAATCAGAAAGCTTCTATTAGGTGTTTATTATGAGCAGATACTTTGCTAAAAACTCTGGGGATACAAAGAAATGACTTAAACAGTCTGCCCTCAACAATCTTAGATTATCAGAAGAATCAACATATAAAAATTAGAGCATGGGACAGAAATATAAAGCAGATGTTACTATTACTAAGCATTCTTTTTGATGATAAAAGAAGATGAGTTAGTGCTAAAATAATTAATTCTGGAATGGAAGGGAAAACATGGACAAATTGAACATAGAACCCTGGAGCTGGAAGGGGTTTCACAACCTAGAATGTCAGAGGACTATATAGAGGACTCTGATTTGCTAAATAAGAAGCCCCTTCCCCCCAAAGAAGGAGGATTTGCCCAGGATCATTCAGTGAGTCAATGAGCAGTGGCGACAGAAGCAAGAGAAGAAACTTTAGCATGCTAGAACGCTGGACTTCAACAGGAGAAAGGGGCTTTTTTCAGCTACTAACTCCCTGTGTGATTTGGGGCAATTCCTTTCCCTTAGATGGGTCTCAATTTTCCCATCTGTAAAATAAGAAGATAAGTCTAGAAGGTTAAATGACCCCTTTACATATTGACATTCTGTGATTCCAGTCCAATTGATTACCTCCTCTTACAGATGAGAAAACTGAAGATCTACCTGGAAACAGAATTTCCCACAAAGTTGAGCTCCTCTTACTATATTAGCTTGTCCTGATTGTTCTAAACTCCTAGTGTGAATTTCTTAGAGAGAGGGTAATTTAAGACAACTCAGAGTTTATGGTGAAAACAGGACAGGTGTTTCAATGACCTGTTCCTTTGTTTGAAATGTATTCATTATTCCCCTTATAATGGAGGATGCTGTCCTATTGATTAAATGCCTTGATCTATTACCAATAAATACAAAAGAGGGAAAAGCCACATACTCAATAATACAGTAGACTTTGGGTCCCAAATCCTCCTAGGAAAGAAACTCCTATGTTTGAGTGGAAAGATCCATCAGAGACCTGTATATACACTTAACTCTGGCCAATCGCTTCCTCTCTCCGTTTCCTCATTTGTGAAATGGAGCAAGGATGCTGGCACCTTACAGAATAATATAATGGATACTATTTAAGGACTTGAGTTCAAATCCTAACTCTTGCTTATTATCTCTATGACTCTGGATAATTCACTTAACATTTCTGAATCTAAATATCCTTAACTTTAAAGTGAGGGGATTGGATGCGTTCATTGGACTTTAGATTTAGAAATGGAAGGGATTTATAAGAGTATATCTATTTTACCTCCCTCAGTTTATAGTTGAGCAGACTGTGGCCTGAGAAAGTAAATGATTTGCAGAAAATCACAGAGATACAGCAACAACAACAGAACTAAGGCCTTCCATTCTCAAATCTGGTATTCTTTCCAAGGCACCAAATTATTTTCATGATCCCCTTCCATTTATAAATCTTATGATTCCCAAATAAGTTTATATATATATATATATATATATATGTATGTATAATTATGGTATTGTAAGCCTTGAAACAGGACCACTAGGTGGACAGAGCATCAGAGATGGATTCAGGAAGATCTAAATTCAAATCCACCTTCAGATAATTACTAACTGTGTAATCCTAAACAAATCATTCAATCCTGTTTGCCTCAGTCTCCTCTTCTGTAAAATGAGCAGGGAAAGATAAACCAGTGCATTGTCTTTGCCAAAAAAAAAAAAACCAAACAAATGAGGTCACAAAGTATCAGACATAACTGAAATGATAACAAAAAAAACCTGTAAAATGCTATTTAAATGCAAGTTTTTATTCTTATTTAGGGATGCCCAGAAATAGGAGACTAAAAGTTATAGATGAGATGGTCCTCTGTAGAGAGTACCTATTCACAGTGTAGCATCTCCATAGTCTATCCAAATTTCTATCACTGCCTGAAATTCCAGCATTAGTCTATTATTCTTTTGGGCTAAACCCTTTCTATGATTATTTTTAAAGAACATATTAAAAGACTTGAAATTGGGGTGTGTGGGGGGAAATAACCCAGAGATCCAAAGAATGTCAGAGTTTCAAGGAACCTCCCTTAACACAAAGGGTAGCGGTGCTGTAAGATAAGACATCTAAAACTGGAAAGAACTTCAGCAGCCATATAATTCAACTCTCTCATTTCATAGATGAAAAAGCTGAAGGTCCAAAAAGGACCAGGGATTCGAACAAAAATTTTTTTCTGACTGTAAATCAGGTTTCAAGCTAAAGCTTATAGTTCCCAGTTCAGTACTTTCCCTGGACACCCTTAGGATGTGAGAAGGATTTTAGAACATCAAATACCAAGGCTGAAAGAGACTTTAAGGGATCATCTAGTTTAAACTCTGCCATCTTCTTACTATTCCCACACACACACTGCATTGTACAAATTAGGACAATGAACCCCAAACAATGACAATGCAGAGTATGATATAAAAACTCAGAAAAGTGAGATGTTTTTGCAAGCTCAAGAATAAAGGAAGATCTAGGGCAGAAAGACTAGGAGGATGATTTATTTACTTAGTGCTAACTACTAGAAGGGCTTAGGAAGTTGCAAAATTTAGATAAAGCTTAGTTCCTGCCTTCAGGGAGCCCACCATCTAATACACACAAACAGATAATTCAGATTACTACAATACATAATATTATTGATTAAGTGATTGAAAAAGAGTTCAGCTGTTAAAAGAAGTCTTTTAATTTTTACTTTTAACCTAGCTTTAAATGAAGATGGTGAATAGGATAGAACAACAACAGAAAGAGTTTCCTAAATGACTGAGGGATTCTAAATAGAGAGGTTGCTGTCCTTTGTTCTCCTCTTGGAGAACAAATTGGATTTATGTGAGGGAGGGCTGGGCAAGGGCACCTGCCTCACTTTCCTCTCCTGAGCCATCTGGATTCAGCAACAAGATATAGCTCAAGATAACTGCAGATGGCCCTGGATGGCAGACCTTGGACTTTTAAAGCTAAGGTCTTCAACAGGTCTCAGTTTGACCGAAGCAGCATCCATTCAGTGACTAAGGTTAAATAGCAATTGAGGCAAGGGAAATACAAGAATGGGGTAGAAAGAAGGCCAGTACGGGGAGGGGGACAGGGATAAGGAGGCAGGCTGCCTGAGTGCAAAGAGTCCTGGGCTCCAGTCTCAGCTCTGCTGCTCACCACTTCTGGGACCCTGGACAATCCATTCTTCTCTGGGCCTCAGTTATGTCCTTTATAAAATTAAAGACTGAACTGAATGATTTCTATGGTCCTTTCTCTGGCATCCCACAATGCTGGGATTTTTCTGTCGGTCTGGGCAGGATGAAATGGAGTCCAGTCACTAACTTCCCTATTATACACTGGGCCCAGTGAGCAGGAGACTAAAGACAAGAATCCTGGATTTACAGACAGAAAACCTGTGTTCCAATTCCTGGCTCCAACCTGGACCTCAATTTCCTTATCTATAAAATTAGATGATTAGACAAAAATGACCTCTTAGGTCTCTTCTTAATCTGTAATTTTATGATCATTACCTAGGATGGTGGGCAAATCCCTTTTCTTGTACCCCCTTCTCTATTAGAATGGATGCTCTTTGAGGACAAGGATTGTCTGGTTCATTTGTAATCCTAGGTTTAGTACATTGGCTGGCATATGATAAGCCCTTAATAATTGCACGCGCTCTCTCTCTCTTTCTCTCTTCCTCCCTCCATCCTTCCTTCCTTCCCCCCTTCTCTCTCATTCTTTCTCTCTTTTATTTTTTTCTCTCTCTTGTGTGCTCTCTCTCTTGTTCTCTCTTTTGCTATTTCTCTTGCTCTCTCTCTCCCTCTTTCTTTCTCCCTTGCTGTCTCTGTATCTCTGCCTCTCTCTCCATCCACTTAACTTTCTTTCTACCTATCTATATCTTCTATAAGGGGATTGGGTCAGGAGACAGCCTGAATAGGGAGACAAGACACCATAATGAAGGTGGGACAGCAAGACCTGACAGCAGGAGCCTGTCATTGACCATTATCTCAGATCAAAGTTATACTTTGGTCCCCAAAGGATTCTCCAGTTCTTTTCAAAGAACTTTCATATTCTCTGTTCCATGTCAGAACCGCCCTTCAGCATCTGTACTCTTCCTTTCCTGTCTTCCGAAGATTTTTAATTTTTTTAAATAAGAGGGACACAAAAAGTCCTGGAATACTAGAGCTTGAAGGAAACTTCATGATCATGCAAAAGCATAATGGGGTTTGGAAAGAGGCCTAAACTTGGAAATAAAGGACCTAGTTTCCAGTTGTAACCTCATTGGTGGTAACCAGGAGAGGTTTTGTTCTACCATTAAAAATTTATGTGTCAAAGCAGGGAGGTGGCACCATGGACAGAGCACTAGTCAAGAGGACTCAAAATATGGCCTCAGACCATGACTAGCTGTGTGATCCTGGACAAATCACTTGACCCTGATTGCATGTCCTTTGGCATGCCATTGGTGTCCAGCATCAGTTGGAAGAGACCTCAGAGGAATCTAGCTCAACCTATATCTGAGCAGGAATGATACCAAACAAGTGGTCTCAGTTTCCTTATTGGTAAAATAAAGGAGATGGGCCATGTGCCTTTTAAGATTTTGATCATCCGTATATCTTTATCTCATGGTCAACCAGCTAAGTCCAACTTTCTCCATGCTAAACATCTTTATTTTCTTCAATAGTTCTTCATATGGATTCTTCTGTAAAGAGTTCCCCATGGGGCAGCTGGATAGCGCAATGGAGAGATAACTGACCCTGGAGTCAGCAGGACCTGAGTTCAAATACAGTCTTTAGACACTTAAGTTGTGTGCCCCTGAATAAGTCACTTAACCCAGTTGCTTATCTACCTCCCCCAAAAAGAGTTTTCTCCTCTGTAAAATGGATATAATAATAATTGCTATATGCCTTTGTGCCGCTCTGTTTCATTAAAATCCAATTTGTGCATGGGTCATCATCACCCCATGATATCATTGGTCCTCTATACATATAACTTCTAAGTCTATGTTGTGATTATGGTAAAACCATCCAGTTAAATCTAACCTCCATACTAAGCATCCTTAGGTCCTTCAACAGATCCTCCATTCAGCTTACTTTCTAATCTGCTCATTAGCATAAGCATATTTTTAGTTTGTCTATATATTTCCTAAAATGTGGTCCCCGGAAATGAACACAGTGCTCCAGAGTTTCCATACCAGATATTACAGAACAACATATTTTCTTTCTCCTTGGGGACATTCTGTCTCTCTTAATGCCATCTAAGATAACATTTGCTTTTTTGCCCACTATATTATTCTTTTGATTCATCATTTTCTTTTTACATATAGAAGGAAACTGAAGCTTAGAAATAGATGAATCAATCTATAAATATTTATTGTCTATTATATCCCTGAAACTGTGCTCAATGCCAAAGAGACAAAAAGGGACAAGAACTTACAATCTAGTGGGAGAGATGACATGTAAACAGATCTATACAAAGCAAACTATATTCATAATAAATAGGTAATAATTATGGGGAAGTATTAGAGTGTTTAGGGAAGACTTCTAGTAAAAGATAAGATTTTAGTTTGGACTTAAAGGAAGTTGGGGAGGTCAGTAATCAGAGCAGAGGAGGGAGTGCATTCCAAACATGGGGTAGAGCCAGAAAAAGTCAAAGAGCAGTCATTAATTTATTCAAAGTCATGTCATTGTAAGTCAGTAGCAGAGACAGCATTGGGATGCCTCACAAATAGAATCAATCAATCAATATTTTTTTTTTTTTTTTTTTTTTTTGAGGCTAGGGTTAAGTGACTTGCCTAAGGTCACACAGCTAGGAAGTGTTAAGTGTCTGAGACCAGATTTGAACTCAGGTCCTCCTGAATTCGAGGCTGGTGCTCTATCCACTGCGCCACCTAGCTGCCCCTAATCAATATTTTTCTAATACCTACTCTATACCAGACAATACACTAGATGCTGAGCTTATAAAGACCAAAATCCCTGCCTTCCAGGAACTCACATTCTGTCAGGTACCACATCCTGTTTATAAGAACAAATACCAGTTAATTTCTTAGGGTAGAAGAAATCACAGGTAGCTGGAGGAGCAGAGGGAATCAAGAAGGATTTCCTGAAAAAGCTGAGACTCAAAAGAAGTTAGAGATCCTAAGAGATAGCTGAAAATGAAGTGCATTCTAGACACGAAATGCCTTTGCAAAACCCAGAAGCAGAAACTAGAACTCTGAATTCTGGGAACAGCAAGTAGGTCAGTTTAACTAAAATGTAGAAGGTGTGAATGGGAGTAGTGTGAAATAAGGCTGAAAAAGTAGGCTGGAACCAGACTGTGAAAAGTTTTAAAAGCTAAGCTAGGATAGTTTTTTTTTTTTTTCTAATCACAGAAACAAAAAGAAGTCTCTGATGTTTCTTGATGAGGAAAATGCCATGACCAAACTTCTACTGTAGGGAAGTTCTTTTGATAGCTCTATAAACCAGAGATTGGGGAGGGAAGAGACTAAAAACTGGAATTAAATATGGACTATGATTCAAGAGTCCAGATAAGAGGTAATGAGGGCCTAAACTGGGATAATGGCTATGAGAGCCAAGAGGTGTGTGTAGGAATGAATTCAGAAGACTTGACAAATGATTGGATCAGGTTGGAAGGAAGGAAAAGGAAAGATGACGTCCTCAACAGAAACAGAAAAATTTGGGGGGCAGATGAATTTGGATAGAAGACAAATCATTCCACTTGGGACATGGTAAATATGGGTTTAAAATCGAATTGGAGATTCCAATAGGCAGTAAGTGGCCATTCTAGTCCATCAACATCATTTGACAGAAGAGGAAACTGGAGGCTTTGAGAGTCAGCTTCTATTTCGAAGCTTTCAATGATGGAAACATTGGCTTTCAAAGCAGTCCTCTCTACTTTTTGACAGCTCTAATTAAGATAAAATAATTCAGAGCTTAGAAGGACCTTATAACCCACCTAGTTATTTTATACATGAAGAAAATGAAGCTAATAGAGGTAAAATAATTCAAAGCGATGCATCTATGAGATGTTACTTCTCATTATTTTCTGTCATTCTTTGCCATAAGATTTTACAAACCACTTCAAGGACTAATATCCACTGGTTCTCTTGACTTCCACATCTAGCTAAAGTGTTTCTAGGTTCCTTTGGATGCTTCATGGTAATTGGTTTATATTGGTTGAACTTCTTCATGAAGTACTAATGACTAATGTCAATATCCATTCTTTTCATCCAATTCCCATTTTTTCAGCATGAATACTTTGTTTAAATTGATCAGGTTGGAATTGTTTTAATAGCATGCCATCATCTTTTTCTAATATTTATTTTTCTAAATAAAAAATGACTAACCCAGCGTATTCCATATAAATACAGGAAACTGTTCTCTTTTGTCTTTATATTACAAGTTCCTAGCATAATACCTTGTATATAGTGGCCAATTAACAAGAATTAGTTACTTGGATGTATGTATATTTCATTGAATTCCATTAGAAGCACATGGTTAGACAGTTTTTCTTTTATGAGCATATACTATCTCTCCTTTCAACTTCTTAACAATGTTCCTAATTCTATCCTCTGAAGTCAAGGAAACCAAATCTAATCCTTCATTCATATAATAACAACTGACTAAATAGAGAATTAAATATAGAATTTTGCCTGGGTTATTATAGATAGCATTATCTCCATTTTACAGATGAAGAAACTAAAGTTCAGAGAAGAGAACTGATGTATCCATTATTACAGGATATTAAACACTAGAAAAAGAAATTAACCTCAGTTCTTTCCTGACTCCAAGCCCTGCTCTTGGCATTATACCATGCTATCAGAAAACTTTGACTTTAGATTCTCCACTGGTACAACAGGGCATCATAACTGATGTCCTGATTAAGTACCAGAATCAAAGGAGAAAATGGGAAATACTTGAGGACTTGAAACAATAATTTGAGATCTTTGATCTTTGATAAAACAAAACAAAACAAAAAACACTTCTCTCCAAGTCTTACTTGTTTCATCTTCCAAAAATAGAAATAATTTTTGCTTTGCTTTTCTCATAGGCTTAGTGTTAGGATAAATGAGATGATGAATGGAAGCAAAAGCTTATTTTTTAATACCAACATTCCTCTGGTACTACTGTGTGACTACAAAGCATGGAACACAATTGTTCATCGATAATGAATGTCACAAAAGATAGTGGACAGGCTTATGATGGATATAAATAGTCTGCAACACATAATCAAGAATGAAGTCAAGAAATATTTATTAAGCATCTATTATGTAACAGGCACTTAGTTTCCTCATCTGTAAAATGAGCCAAAAAAAGTAAAAGCCAAACCCCTCCAATATCTTTGTCAAGAAAACCCCAAGTGTGATTAAAAAGAGCTAGACCTGATTGAAAAGATGGAACAAACAGCAATGTGCCAGGCATTATGCTGAACACCAGGGATTCAAAGAAAGGTAAAAGAAAATAATCCCTACCCTCAGGGAGATCACCATCTAATTAAAAAGAGAGTATGCCTTTAAACAAGATGAATACAGGAATAAATTGGAAGTATTCTCAATGGAGTACACTAGTATTAAGGGAGATTGGGAAATGCTTCTTGCAGAAGGTGAGATTTTAGCTGAACTTTGAAGGAAGCAAGAGAAGCCAGATGTTACACATGAGAAGGGAGAGAAAATGAAGAGAAGAGGAGAAAGACTAAAATATGCAATCAGGAAAATGTACCTTAGGAAGAGAAGATAGATTGATCACATAATGAAGGCAAACAGTTCCTCCCCTGGATGACTGCTCTACTTTTTTTGAGTTTCAGTAACCTCCTCCATAAAAACTAACTGATTTGCCCAAGGTCACAAAGTAGGAAGGAAGGGAAAAAAGAGTGGATTCCTTTGTTGAATGAGGAGAAATTGCTGCGTGGGAGTGTCTGAGTCTGGGGCAAAGGGGAGGCGGGGGTGGAGGCTTTTGTGAATGGATGTTCACAATCCCCTTTTAAGTTAGAGACAATATGTTTTTCTAAAAGCTCTCTAAAGCAGACAGTCCATTTTTAGCAGGTATATGCAAATCATATACAAATGAGAGCACACTTTCTTTACCCACAGGCTTATGGCCCAAGGCAAGATCTCCAAGTAGTCTAGGAAGTTCCTGTATATCCTCTCAGATGGTGGGAAGCCTTGAGATCATGGCAGGAAAGGATGACTGAAGATTTGAAATGATGTTGAACCTAGAAAAGAAAATATTTTGAAGACAGTAACTGATATCAAGAATTTGTAGGACCATCACATGGAAAAGGGATGATTCTTGTACTTTCTTATGCTTGGAGCTATATATTGAAATTACAAGCAGAAAGGTTTTTCCTGGATGCAGGAAGAACTTCCTAGTATTTCAAGCTATCCAAAACTGGAGAGGGTTACTTTCATAGATGCTGGGTTCCCCACTCACAGTGATATAAATTGTGTCCCCTTTAACCTTTGGGGGCCCTGAAACTGTGTCCCCTTTAATCTTGGGGGGAAGGGTACTCCTGAGCCTCAAACACCTTTCCCAGATAACACCCTTTCCAAGTTAAGTGGTCTCATTCAATTAGAGATCTTGGCCAGGGGCATAATCACCACCCTCCATTGAATTGGAGATTAATCCTTCTAACTGCTCCCAGTGGCTTAAACTCCCAGTTAAGTTATCTCATTCAAATTTGAACTGAATTGAAGCCCCAAGCCTCAGATGGCTAATAAAGACAACTCTGAACCCAAATCTTCCCAGACATCCTAACAGGACCTTGCCCACTGCTGAAAATATTTTCTTCTCAGTGAAATACATCTTTGCTATATTCATAACAGGACCTTGCCCACTAAGAAGGCTATCTTCCTAGCAAGCTGTCTTCTCAGTGTAAATAAATTCCATTCTTTTGCCTATATTCATTGGGGTTTTCTAATTCTTTTGCAAAGCCTGCCACTGGCCAAGGGAATCCCATTGCTGTTACCCTCACTTCTCACACATAATCAACAAGAGGTTAAACATTTCTAATTTCCTTCGGTTGAAGTCCTTCAGTACTTTCTAAGATGCATTATTATTTCCCTGGCTTCCTTCAAGATTCTTTTCAAATCCCCCCTTTAGCTGGAAGCCTTTCAGTATACACCTTCATACTTGTGCCTTTCCTCTGGGATTGCCTCCACTGTAATAAAACCAATCCACAATTGGTACACAGTTATATGTTTCCTCCATTAGTCTGTGAGCTCTTCCAAGTCAGGGGCTCTTTGCCTTTCTTTGTATCCTCAGACCGTTTTATAGAAGAGACTTCAGAAAGTTTCTTGTGATATTACTTCTTAGTCTGCCCACAGATCTTGCCATGTCTATCCCAGCTCTACTCAAACGTCAAAATTCAGGTTCAGTTTCCCTCCCTTCCTAAGGGATTCTTCCCTAATTACTACAGCTCACAGGGATCCTTCTGAACAAAGCTTTTATATTACCCCAAATTTGCACCACACATTAATCATTGAGAGAGGAAGGAGGAGATAAATGCAAGTTAGAGAGTTGAAAAAATGAAGGAACAAGGTTTATAGAATGAGAATGGTAAGGAACCAGATTCAGCTGAATAACAGAGATGGAACAGAGGAGGTAAGAGTAGATAATATCCATGGCAAATGGAAATGTGATTTCATCCAGTTCCCCTGGCATCCCATAGGCACAGTCCATCTTCCAGTTACTAGAAATCTCTTTTCCTGCAGATAATTACCTGCCTGGGGGGGATATGAATGAGACAGGAAGATGCTAAGAATCCCCAAATGTGGGGAATTTCTATAGGGCCATCCTATTTATTCCCTTTCAGAATTTAAAAACATTTATTAAAGGTTTCTTCTGCACTATTCTTGGTGTTAGGTACATAAAGACAAGTAAGCAAAACATTTCCTGCTCTTAAGAGCTTATTTTCTAATAAAGAAACACAATTTTTAAAAGGGATTGGAAAGAAGAGATTGGCTGGGCATGGTTTGGAAATAGCCATTGATCTTTAAAAATCCTCTGAGTTTTTATGCATATTCAATAATTTAATAAATATGGACTCTCATCCATGTGCATGTATGTTCCTTCTAAGATGCAGATTTCAAATGCTGTGTGACTTTCCCATTCCCTAAGTATATCACAGGAATCCATCCAATATTTTGGGAACTTCTATAGGAATTACTAGTTTTAATTAGTATATGGGACTTGTAGAGATGAGATGAGCTACTCAGGTGTCAGAAAGTAAGTGACAGAACAAGGTGGATTTTGAACCCTGGTCGTTGATTGAAATTGAGCACTCTTTCCATAAAGCTATACTGTATTTCCGCCATTTCTATTGTGTCTTACAACTTATAATTTACTTCCTTTTGCAATCAGGTTAAATAGCAACTCCTCACCCCACTGACAAAAGCATATTTCTGCAAGAATGGCTTCATTGTGGGCTCAGGTTGGAGTGTGTCCAAGGCCAAGCAAAGGTGTTTTACCTCCATCACACTTACAAAAACACTGTGTTTTACAGTGAAAAGTAATATTGTCCCCATTATACAGATATAGCCCTGGGAGAAAAGGAACTAGCTCACCCAGTGAGTGCAGAAGTAGTGCGGCAGGGATGCTGCTGGCTGTCAGCACTTTTAAGAGGGTGAAGCTTTTGGTGTGGGGTTCCAAGTCAGAGGGGAGAACTGAAATGAAGCTAGAAGCATCATCCCCCACACCCCAGGAATAGAGATGTTTACACTAATAATTCCTATTTAAAAAAGAAAAGAAAAGAAAAACTCAATCATAAGGGACTTGTCTATGTTCACATGTCAATAAGTGATAGATTCAGGATTTGAATTCAAGTCTAGTCTTTGTTTTGCTGTGTACTATACTAGTTGTCCCTTCTTTCCTTCCTTCCTTCTTCCCTCCCTCCCTCCCTCCCTCTTTACCTCTTTCCCTCCTTCCTTCCTTCCTTCCTTCCTTCCTTCCTTCCTTCCTTCCTTCCTTCCTTCCTTCCTTCCTTCCTTCCTTCCTTCCTTCCTTCCTTCCTTCCTTCCTTCCTTCCTATCTAACATTATAGAGCATGAAAAATGGATACTGGTCACAAGAGAAAGCTGTATTTGCCAGAACTCTTCTCTACTTTCCACCTCCATTTCCAGCTTTTTTTCTTCCTTGGTTAGATCTCAGTACAACTTCAGTATAACCTAGCTCTTTCTAACTTCTCAAAATATTACCTCCTTGATGAAGCTCCCCAAATGCTTTGTTCTTTGTCATATAGAATCATTATTTTCATCCACCATCCTAATTCCATTCAGTTCTATTATTCATTGTTACTACTATGTAACAATAACATAAATAAAAATGATAAAAACAATAATAATGCACATTTTCACAATATTTTATAAATTACTAACTCCTTATATATGTATGGAGAGGCACTTAAGGATACATATATATTTGCACATCCTTACATTTTAGTGTTGTTTACAATAGTTCTTTACAAAGTTCTTTAAAAAGAATAATGGGAGGTTGTCTCCTTGAGACATTCTGCTTGTGGTGGTAATGGTGATAGTAATGGCAATTTTAATAGTTATGGCAGTGATATTATTCCTGTGTGATCAAGCAGAATCAAAAAAAGGAGCAATGTAATTTACTTTTTATCATCTTGCTAACAAAAGAAGGGTTATCTATGAACCATTTACTTAATCAGTTAATCAACAAGTTATTTATTAAGTACTTGGTATGTGCTAGGAACTATGCTAAGTTTGGGGGATACAAAGACAAAAAAACAAACAAAACCAAAATCAAAACCCTTGCCCTTGGCTTAAATTTTTATGAGGGGAACAGCATTTATAAATCAGAACATACAAAATAAATAGATGGAGGGACTCCTTAGAGGAGGTGGCACTAGTAGTTATAGGGGAACCAGGAAAGGCCTCTTAGTAGAGTATTAAAAGGATTATAACTTAGAGAGGACAGGACCTTTACAGTAGAGAACCATCAGCTCTTTACAACAAATATTTATTAGGAACTTACTGTGTTTGCTAAGCCTTGGGTATTCAAAGAAAGGCAAAATCAGTCCTTACTCTCAAGGAGCTTATATTATAGTAAGGAAGACAGCATGTAAGGTACATAAAAAGTTATATCTCTCTATAGACATATTCTATGAATTCCATATATTCTTCCATTCATCCATCTAGTCATCTATTCATTCATGTCTCCATCTATCTAATCATCCACATATTTATCTATACATCGATTCATCCATCTACTTATTGATTTATCTGTCTACTCATCAATTTGTTCATCTGAACATCATCTGGATGCTAATGAGTCATAATATGAGCCAAGAATTCTAAGGCAGAGAGGGAGAGAATTCTAGATATGGAGCATATCCAGAGCAATGCATGGAGACAGGAGTCTGGAGAACAGCTTTGGATACAGACTTCCCCAATTTTTTTCATAATCATATTGAGAGAGAAAGAGAGAGAGAGAGAGAGAGAGAGAGAGAGAGAGAGAGAGAGAGAGAGAGAGAGAGAGAGAGAGAAACAGAGAGAGAGAGACAGAGAGAGACAGAGAGAGAGAGAGAGAGAGAGAGAGAGAGAGAGAGAGAGAGAGAGAGAGAGAGAGAGAATCAATATCATTAGTTTCTTTCCAAAGTATATCCTATTTTTTCAATGAGACATCCTAAGGAAAATGTAGTACAACATCCTACAACAAGTTAGTATAATGAATAGAGTGATGGACATGGAGTCAGAGAGAAATGAGTTTCAATCTCATCTCAGAACCTTATCTGACCCTAGAAAAGTCACTTAACTGCTGTCTGCCTCAGTTTTCCTCATCTGTAAAATTATTATTATTATCGTTGCTGTGAGGTTAGAACAATATACAATTTATAACAGTGCTTTATATACCTTAAAGTTCTAAATAAATGCTAGTCACTGTTATTATTGTTATATGAGGAAACAGGTCCAGAAAAGCCAGTAACATGACATGGCTGAAAATAAGGAATTAATGTAATATTGCTATTGTTGTTGTTTACTCATTTTAGTTATATCTGACTCTTCCTGACCCCATTTGGGGGTTTCTTGTCAGAGATACTGGAATGTCTTTGCCATTTTCTTCTCTAGCTCATTTTACAGATGAGGAAACTGAGGCAACCTGAGTTGCCCAGGGTCACACAGCTAATAAGTGTACAAAGCCAGATGAAAACTTAGGAAAATGAGCCTTCCTGACTCCCAGCCCAACATTGTCCACTGGGCCAATGCACTGACCTTAGCCTTTATTGAGAGAAGCATCATATGCAGAACTCTGTGGAGGGATACTTTTGTTATCCTCTGCCCAGATCAGATCACACCTGCAGTCAGTTATTCGAGCTCTAATGCACTCTCATCAGGGCAGAGTTCAGCAGGACTGCCCCGTACTGAGTTTTGTACCTGATGCGTCTCCTAATGAAAGCCACTGATGGAAGAGTGGAGTGCAGCATTCAGAGGAGAACAGCCAGGATGGAGAAGAGATCCAAGGGCATATCTACCTTAGGAGGATTCATTGAAAGAAGCAGGGGGATTTTGCCTAAAGAAGAGAAGATTTCATGGGGACACGGAGGAGAGTTGGATCTGCTTGGCTTCTGAGGTAGAATTAGGAGCAGCGGCTGAGAGTAGCCAAAAGGTAGATTTTGGCCCCATCCAGGCGCGTTCCCTCTCAGTCAGACCTGGCTCAAAGCAGCATAAATGGCCGGAAGACAAGCTGAGTTTTTTTTTTTTCCACTGGAGGGCTTCATGTGAAGGCCAGAAGGCTACTTGTCAGGTTTTCTGTTGAGAAATAGCAGGGTTGAATTATTATTGGGGTTCAACTTAGACCAGATGAGTTTTCTCTGAGGTCTCTTCCAGTTTTTCAATTCTGGGATTCAGTGGCTTTGTTAATGGCCACACAGATAATAACTAGTGCAGCCAGGATTCAAATCCAATCCCCCCTGATTTCAAATCCCATCCTCTCCCTTGTGCCAGAGTCAGTCAAGGGGCTGTTGAATTGAGTTTGGCCACGAAATCCAGTGAAATTGGCCTTTCCCACTGCCAGGAAGTAAGAGCTCGATGAGAAATTGTGGAAGCTTCTCTGGCCGCTCATGCCCAGAAAATGAAATGAAATTAAGTTGGCTGAGCCCTTTCACTACTGCAAACGGATATAAATTGGTTTCATTAAAAAGCCCTAACATGTTGTAAGGCTTCCGTCACAGCAGCAGCTTGTACACGGGGCAGCTGCTGGGAGTCAGGAGCTTGCTGGCATTTTCTGCAAAGGGAAATGGGGAAGAAAAAAAAAAGCAACACACACACATACACACACACACACACACACACACAACAGACTTGGAGGCAAATAGGATTTTATTGCTCTCTCTAAATGAAAAGGCTGGGAATATCTCAGAATGAAATTGATTTCTGCCTCCTGGAAAGAGGTCTCTTCCTTCTCAAGGATGTGGACCCAGTCTGGTTACAGGTGGAATAATGGTCATCCACAAACAGCCTTGATCTGAGATGCCTCAAGTCAGGTGAAAATGCTGACCTTCTGTGGACCTGGTTTGGAGGGTGATAATCTGGGTGGGAGTCCTGCCTTTAAATCTCAAAGAATCATAGAATCTCAGGGCTGGAGAAGACCTCAAAGGTCATCCGATTTCGCCTGTCGCCAGAAATTCCTGGCATGTGTCCTTAAGAATTAGTTATTTGCTGTTGCCTGAAGCCCTCCAGGGTGGAAGAACCCTGAAGATAGCTCACTCATTTTATGACCTATTTTTAAAAAATTAACATTCATTAAAAATCAAAATTTCAGTCCCAAATTCTCTCCCTCCTTCCACCCTTCCTGTAGCCATTGAGAAGGCAAGCACTCTGATATTAGCTATACGTATGAAGCCATGGCAAGCAAAGCTCATTCATTTTGAAATGGCTTTGATTATTCTTAGAATTATTGAACTACAGAATCTCAGACTTATGTGGGAATACTTAATGTGTTATTGAGTCTAGCCAGTAGCCAAGCAGAGAACGTCCATATAGTGATCCTCGCTATATCCAATTTATTGCCAAATTCTATCAATCTTATCTACATGTAACATTGTTTGTATCTACCCCCTTTTCCCCTCAGATAGTGCTACCACCTTGGTTTAGTTCCTCATCACCTCATGCTCGGTCTACTGCAATAGCCTGCCTGGGGGGGTACCCTCTTCAAGGCTCTCTTCCCACTCTAGCCCATCTTTCCCTTAGCCATCAATTTAACCTTTCTAAAGCAGGACTTCTTAAACTTTTTCCACTCATGACCCCTTTTTGCTTGAGAAATTTTTATGCTACCCCAGTATGAAAAATAGATATAAATATATAATAAATAATAAAAATAATATATATATATACTATATAATATAAATATATATAACATATTTTAAATAGCTATTATATATGCATAAAAAGATATACAAATCAACATTTACTGATAACAAATCATAAAGAATTTTATTTTAATACAATTCTTTGTATACATAAAATTTAACCACTTAATAATATGAAAGAAAATTTGCATATTAATGAGATGGATGTGCTTATTTTTTTTTACATAAAGATTTAAATCTTGGTGGAATATTTGATCTTTTATTGTTGTCAAATTTTTCATGATTCTCAGTTATTGATCTTGAGCTGCTTCAAGTCAGGCGCAAATGCCAACCTTGTGTGGACCTGGTTTAGGGGTAGTAATCTGGATAGGAGCCCTGATCTAGGAGTAAATGTGACATGTTTGCCCTTCAAAACCTTCATTAACTGCTCCACCCATATAAAATTTAAGATTATTTTATTAATCTTCTTATACCTTACACACACACACACACACACACACACACACACACACACACACACACTGAACTAGTGACTCTGGCTTTCTGGCCCTTCCTCATAGAAAGCACTTGGTCCCCACTCTCCTGGCATTGCCATTGATTGTATTCCATGCCTTCTGGCTTCCCAGATTTCCTTAGACCTTTAATCTCAGCTAAAAATCCTATTTTCTATGAGAAGTCTTTCCTGATAGCTTTTCATTCTAGGGCCTTCACTTTATTGATTCCTTTCAGTTCGTCCTGTCTATATCTTGTTCTTAGCTGTTGTCACTTTCTCTCCCCCATTAGGCTTTTGCCTTTTTTTGTATCCTAGTGCTTAGCATAGTTTATGATTGATAATTGAATCATTGATTGATGATATGTGATGAATATGATAGATAGATGCTTATTTACTGATCACAGCAAACCAACAAAAGACACTTCAGCCTTAGAGCATGACAAGAAGAGGTTTTTACATACGTGAAATCACAGATTCTAAAGTATCAAAATTAAGTGACTAAGAACAAAATATTAAATTTCTTTAAGCCTCAGTTATTTCATCTGCAAAATAGAATAATTTTAGGGGCACAATTTGATTCATATGACACTTTCAAGGAAAACCCTTTGCAAGAAATAATTACTCAGCATCACTTCATGAGGTCTTTCCACGCTTTTCTGAAATCACTTTCTCATAGAACAATATTTCATTTCATTCTTAGAGTATATCTTATTTAGCCATTCCCCAGTTGATGGGTATCCATTCAATTTCCAGTTCCTTGCCACAACAAAAAGGGCTACTACAAACATTTTTGCACATGTAGATCCTTTTTCCTCTTTTATGATCTCTTTTGGGGTACAATGATGACACTGTTAGAACAAAGAATATGCACAGTTTGATAGCCCTTTGGCCATGGTTCCAAATTGCAATCCAGAATGGTTGGATCAGTTCACAATTCCACCAACAATGCCTTAGGGTTCCAGTTTTCCCACATCCCCTTCAACAATTATCATTATCTTTTTTTTTTTTTTTTTTTTTAGATCTCAGTTTCTTAATCCATGAAATGGATAAGTTGGACTAAATGACCTAAAAGGTCCCTCCTAGATCTAAATCTATGAATCTATGAGGTAAAGAATATTATGAAATCCAAAGAGATAAAGGATCTGTAAATGCCTCAAAAACAGAAAAGATGCATACTGTGAAAGGGGAGAAATCAATATTATTAAAATAAGAACTGGCAGGACTATAAATTTTCAGGTTAGGGCAGGAAATCCTGTCTGTTACTCAGTCATAGTTAGCACCTGGTTCATAGAGTTGAAAGGGTCTTTAGAAATTATAAAGTCTCAATCCTTCATTTTTACAAAGGAAAGAACTGAGCTTCATATAAGAGGAATGCCTTGGTAAAGGTTTGTTGTGAGTGATGTCTTACTCTTTGAGACTACATTTAGGGTTTTCTTGGCAGAAATACTGGGGTGGTTTGCTACTTTCTTCTCCAGCTCATTTGACAGATGAGGAAACTGAGGCAAACTTGGTTAACTAACTTGCCTAGAGTCACACAGCTAAGTGTCTGAGGTTCATGAAGATGAATCTTCTTGATTTTAAGCCATGTGCTCTACCCACTGAGTCACCTAGTTGGCTAAAGCTAGAAAGTTGTGAAGGTAGAATGAGAATCATGCTCTACCAGGGATTTGGAGCCAAAGGGGACTTTGGACTAAAATTTACTTATTAGTTGAAGAAGAAACAGAAGCCCAGAAAGGTTAAGCCCAAAGTAACATGAGGTCAAAGTGAAAGAGCCAGGATTTAAATGTATATCCTCACTTTTTCTGCTATATTACAGTTTTTCTTTCCATGCTAACAATAGTATTTAAATAATATTTAGTATCTCAAAATGCTTTACAAATAGTATCACATTTTTATCCTTATAATAACAATGGAAGGCAAGTTCTAGCATTATTTTCCTTTTACTGATAGGGAAATTAAGGCAAATAGAAATTAATAGACTTGCTTGGGGGTCACTCAGCCAATAAGTATCTGAGGCAGGATTTGAACTTAGATTTTCCTGCCTTTGAGTCCAGGGATTTATCCACTAGGACACCTTGCTGTTTCTCAATAAGAATTCCTGGTCACAAATTTCTTGCAAAGTTCTTTATATATATTATCTCATTTGATATTCCCAGAAGCCCTATTGTCACCCCCATTTTATAGATGGATAAGCAGGGACTCAGGGACATTAAGTAAATAAGCTAGGACCTCACCAATAATATGTGTCTGAGGTGGAATGAGACTTAGTTCTTCCTTCCTAGCTTTATCCAGTGCAACATGGAACCTTTTGAGAATCCCATTATTTCCAAATGGATATCAAACTTTTACTGGAAAAACCTACATTGATGAGAAAAGCCTGGAAAAAAAAAGGAGGGAGTGTAATGTAGAGAATACATGCCTTGGAAGCCAAAGACTATGTGACCTTGAAGAAGCTATTTCTCCTTTCTTGGCTTCACATATACTTTGTAAATGAGGGGATTGGATAAGATAGTATCAACACTAAGATTCATGCCAGTCCATTTTATTCATTTTGCTCTATTTTACACAAGGGGATTAATGCCATTATCCTTTCACATTTATATAGAACCCAATGACAGCCTAGAGGGAGAGATGAGCCAGTGCTCTGGCCCATCTGAAGTATGGTGCTCATTCACTGATTCTAGCCATCTTATGTCAGAAGGATGCAGAAAAAACAAAAAGATACATATTTAGAAATGGGAAATCTCAAGGTAAAGAGATGGTAGACTGTGTCATTGGAAAGTCAAAGGAATTGGGGTTGCTTATGATGGAGGGGAAACATTAGCAAACAGATGATGACTACATCCCACTATTTGTCATGGGAATAAAAGATCATATTTGTTGTATTCTGCCTTAGAGGACAGAAGTAGGAACAAGGGGTAGAAGACCGAGCTTAGCTAAGAATAAAGGAGGAGGGGAATTAGCCACAACATTTCCAAAAGGGTATCAAAAAATCAAAAGGCCAGACAAGGGATTCTACATTATTAGTGATATTCAAGTAATGTAGAATTCATCTTTGGCTAAGTGACCTCTGAGATCTAGCTTGAATATTCCATGGCTTATTTATTCCATCTGACTAAATTCAATGTCGTTTTCCATATACCACAAAGTAGTCTGTCTATTCTCTTGTTTGGGGCAGTAAACAACCCACCAAAACAGCGCACTCAAATGCTGAAGAGTGCCGCTCCAGGTGCACACTCCAAAGATAGAAATTTGTGGAGGAGGACAGGTCTTAGAAGCTCCCAGTCCTGCCAAGGAATTATTGAAGGATGTAAAAAGCTCTCTAATAAGCTCTGGGCTCTGCATCTTGGGAGAATCTTGAGTATCACAGAGGGACTAATTGACGAGATTGAAAGGAGCCACTGTAGGTGGGATGACAGGAGAATGGACACCTCCCAGTCCCTAATTAGGAGAATGAATAGCTTCAAGGTACTATCATGAATGGCTCACTTACCAGGTGTCGGGAATATGGGTCAATGAAGAAGGGGATAACAGCCGGTCTTCTCTTGCCTTTTATCTTCTCTTAGTCAACCAGGTGTGGCGGCTTCAGGTCCAGAGGCTGTCAAAGACTGACTTTTCCACTTTAATGGAGAGGTGTGAAAGATTAACTATCATGGAACCATCCAGGTTGTATGTGCCAGAGGAAGGATGGATATAAATACAAGTCTTCATGACTCCAAGATTATCCTTCTATCCACTCTACTACTTTGTTTTACCAGAGCTGGATGGAGTTTGGTGGAAGCTGCTGCAGGTAGAACAAGTAGTTTCTAATCCATTCTGGGCAGGATGAGAAATTCTTTCAACAGTGTAGCCCCAGGAAGTTACAATCTAGCTTCTAAGTGAGCCTTTGTAGGAATCAATGTCCTGTTCCATCCCATTGTGGGACGATGTTAATTGTTAGAAACATTTTCATTCCATTAAGCTGAAATCTGGCTTTTTGCTCACACTTCTCAAGGCTCTTAATTGTACCCTGAAGCAGAATGTCTGTTTTCTTTGCACCATAGCAATCTTTTGTCTATTTGAAGGCAGAGATATGTCTCCAACCCAAGTCATTCCTCATCTTGGCTTGTCATCCTCAGGAATATGTGTGTGTGTGTGTGTGTGTGTGTGTGTGTGTGTGTGTGTGTGTGTACACTTTAAAAATATACAGTTCAGAATATCATACAATATTACAGATGGAGATCTAAAGAAGTAAAAGTATAGCCAAACTATTGCATTTACCCTCCTCTTCCTCCTCTTTATGAAAACTAGTACTTACATAATGTTCTAATAATAATAATGCTTTAAATTTTACAAAAGCTTATACATAACTAACTTTTATCTTGGGAAATAGGTGCTATTTTAATAGATGGAGAAACCAAGATCATATATCTAATAAGTCTCGGAAGTTAGATTTAAACTCAGGTCTTCCCAACCATGGGTCCAGTACTATGTGCACTATGACACTGGACTTCTTTTTATGAAGCTTATGATCATATATTTATATCTATATCTATATGTTGTATGTGTATGAAAGAAAAACAGAAACATATTTATATTTATAATGTATATTTTCTAATGTAAAATATAAGTTTTTATATTTATGAACATATAAATACTTTTATATTCACATACAAATATAAATATATAATATATATGTTTGTCATATCACACTGCCTATTATATTTGAGTCTGTTGTTCACTAAGACCTACCTACCTATATGTCTAATTCATATGACTGTCTATTATTTGATACTTGGCCATTATTCAATAATTTCAACTTACCATTTCTTTAGAACCAGGTCAAGGTTCTTGGCTGGTGGCCCAAGAACATCCAGGAAAGCTATAGTTATAACATGTATGCCCCAGATTTCTCACAAACTTGATCAAAGTTTGATGAAGTCATTTTCTATCTCTGGGGAAATGGGTATATGAAGTCCCATTGGAGCAGAAGTTCAGTGAAAAGAACACTAGTCTTAAGAGTTAGGAGATATGGGTTCAATTTCCTATATAATTAGAGTATTGGTTGATCTCTATGAGTTTCATTTTCATCACATGTAAAACAGAAATTATATACACAATCTAACTTTTCAGATAATTCTAGGAAAACATTTTTGCAAACGATGAAGCAGTATGTGAATATATTTTTAATTTTAACAATAAAGTTGAATTTAATATATGGCCTACTATGTGCTAGTTTCAGGGAATCAAAAGATAAAAATGCAAAAATCCCAGCTTCAAAGAGCTTGCAATATTTTGGAAGAATAATAATACACACATCTATATGTGTGTGTATATATATGCATGCACTTTTAAGTACACACACACACAAATTATGTAAAAGATACAAAGTAAATGCAATAATTTAGAGAAAGAACTAGAAACTGGACAGGGTAAAATGAGGAAAACTTAATATAGAAAGTGATGTTTCAGCTGAGCTTCAAAAGATGTAGAGGTGAAGGGGAAGTATATTCTAGGCATGACAGATAACCTGCAATAAGGCATGAAAACAAGAGATAAAGATGTAGTCTGAAGAACAGCAATGAAGAGAAGCAATGTATAATAGAGATGGAGAGATGGGCTAGAGACAAATTGTGAAGGGCTACACATTTTAAATAGAAGAATTTTTACTTGATTTTAGAGGTAATAGGGATCCAGTGGACCTTTTTGAGAAAGGGGAGTGAAATGGTCATACCTATGCTTTTGGAATATTATTTTGTCAATCGTAATGTTTCTATGTGAAAGTGACAGGGAGTCTGTGGGAATGTGAGTGAGGAAAAGACAACTGATTCAATATGTGGGGTGATAAAGATGTGCATTTGAGGATTACACAAATGTGAACTTGGGTGACTTCAATATGGTGCTTTCTTAACAGAATTAGGAAAAGTTTAGAAGAAGGTGGATTTGGAAGAAAGATAATGTGTTCTACTTTCAGAACTTGAAATTTTAGTCAATAACTGTTGAGTTTGAACTACCTCCAGTTCAAACTACCCAACATGCAGCTGGGGATGCAAGATTAGAGCTCTGGAGAAAGATTAATACTGTAGTTATTAAATGAGCAGAGGGAAATGATTGGCATAGGAAACACATTAGAACAGGATTGAATTGAAGAGTCAGCTAGAATTAAGGGAATATGATTCAGCAGGGTAAATTTCAGCACAGGAAGAATTTCCAACTAGCTCTAACATTTTGTGTGTCAACATTCTGTTCTGATTTCAGGGCAAAGACCTTAGATGCATGAGGTTTGAGATTAGTAGGCATCTCAGAGAGAGCACTCCTTTTGTATAAGAGATCATCTCTAGAATTAATGTTTTGCTATTCTACCTGATTAGTAAAACTGAGATCAAAACAAGTTTGTTATCTATGGAGCTGGTATTTCAGAGAGCACAGAAAAAGGAATGAATAGACCTGCTCTAGGGTATTAGGGAAAAGGGATTGATGGATATAGGAATGAGGTATCAGGCAATGGGGGAACAGGGACAAGGGTTTATATAATAAGGGATGGGGATTCAGAATCACTGGGATGGGGAAACATGACAAGGTGAGTGTACTTAATCAATGAGGCAGGCTATCATTGTCTCCAGGAAGCTTGGTAGAGATAAACTAGAAAGTGAACTGGTAGAGGAGAGTGAACAGTAAGACTGACCTCTATGATTACAGGACCTCTTTGATTACAAAAGTGATGAATAAATTAAAGTAACCAGTAATTAATTTTAAGCATCCAAAACATTATACCACATATTTAAATGTCCAAAGGATTGTACATTTAAAGCTACAAAAGAAGTTAGAAGTGAGCTAATTCAACTTATTTTACAAAAGTGAAAACAGACTCAGAATAGAGTGATTTAATCAAAGTAAAATTGGTTATTAGTAGAATTTATATAAATCCAGGTGCCCTACCTCCCAGATCAGGGTTCTTTATATTCAACTGTACTGAAACCAACATAATTCCGTTATGTAGTTTAAAGATGGTCATCTGAGGCCCAGCAAAATTTATCTAAGGGCACACAGTCAGTTAGGAATTAAGTTGATTCTAGATTCCAGAGATTCTTCTATTAGACCATCAGAGTATACTTTTTGATCATGGATTATCCTCTCTATTTGGTCTTGTTAATTGGATTATCTGAATTCCACTCTGAATGCTAACTGTGTGTCTTTGCTGGCCCTACCTCTACTTTTTTTAAAGCTATAATAAGAGGCAACTATATTAAGTGATATCCTTTCCATTTCTAAGATTCTGGGATTCTACTATAGTTTTTTAAGATATGAAGCAAGATTTTTGCTTTGGATGGGGTAAGACCAAATCTAACTTTGAAATTCTATGATTCTCTTAATATCTAGTCCAATTTCTTCATTTTCAACATAAATATACTGAGGCCCAGAGATAAGATATGATGTGATCAGAGTTGCATAATAAGTCAGAGGCAGGACTAGAATAGGATCTCCTGGCACTCAAATCATGCTAATTTTTTTTATTAGACACCATTAAGTCTCTTTTGTGTCCTTATTGTCCCAAAGTCCCAAAGTCAAATTGGGATTTTCCTACTTAGCCCCCTCCACCATCTTAAAAAAAGAGAGAAATAGGCCGCAGGCAGTTAAAGAACTAATGAAGATTAAAAAAAGGGGAGACATTTTCTTTTGTCTACACTGTACATCCTCACCAGAAAGTCACTGAGAGAGAGGGAGGGCTGTAAATCATTCTAGGTACTACATATTGTTGAGTCAGAAATATAGCTCCACACAGCACAGCAGAAAGGATTCCAAGCATCAGGGAGGAAGCAGACAAAGACCTCCCTTGGCTTGCCAGACGGGACTTCACTGGAAGTGGCATCTGGACTGTGGTTCTGACAGGGGTGGAGAGCTCAAATCCCACCTTTTCCAGAACATCTTCTAGGAATCCTCCCCTCTTTCCTGCTTTCTCCCTTCTTCCTTTCATCTCCCAGGGGTTTGTGGTTTGAATCACAGAGTGTGATTCATTGTACCCCAGAATGTCAGAGCTGTAGACTGTCATAGATAGAAGCAGCCTTAAAGATCATATGATTTAAGTGGTTTATTTCACAGGTAGGGAAATGAAAATTCAGTTTGGGGATGGATCAATGGCAGAGGGATGTCATGGTCACCAGACAAACTCTGGGTCCTATTTTCCAGGTCTATGCTCCCTACAATTCTGTCCTCGATCACATCTCCTGGCTTCTATAGCTTCCTTCAGGATTCAGCTCAAATCCCACCTTTTGTTAGAGGCCTTTTTCAATCTTCCTTCATCTCCTACACATTTCATAAAAGTTGAAATTTTTGAAATTTCTAGTCTTAGAGATGTTGTTCAGTTACCCAGTCATATCTGATGTTTTGTGGTTCAGCATGTGAATGCTGTCTGTGGGTTTTCTTGGTAAAGTTACCAGAGTGGATTGCCATTTCTTTTCTCCAGATAAACAGGTTAAATGATTTGCCCAGGGTCACACAACTAGTATCTGAAGCCAAATTTTAACTGACTCTTCCTGGATCCAGGACCAATGCTCTATCCATTGAACTGCCCAACTGCCTCCTAATAGAGAGGATTATCCTCTTCCATATTCCCTCATTTTTCCCACAAGTCTTCTTAGGAGGAAACAAGAAGGGGATTTGTTGCACCATATAAGGAGTTTTATATAAAGAGAAACCTCTTAATGACATCATTGTTATAAAGTTGAAAAGGCTGATTTTTGAGGTAGTAAATTCCCCAGTACCCTAGTTCTTCAGGGAGAGATAGCATAACCATTTATCAAGAATGCTATTGAGGGGATTTGTTCAAATATTGGTTGGACTTTCAATTCATTAGAAACCCTAGGTGCTTTTCAAATGAACTTGATCTATGTCTCCCCTTTCCTGCACTTAAGCAATTAGCTTTTTGAACCAAATTGAAAGCCTCTCCATTGATCCCAATTAAATTTAATCTTACTAATTTTATCCATTATTCCATAATAAGACACTATTAGAAATGTTATATTATTTTCAAAGATGTGACTTTAGTGTAGAATTTCAGTCACTGAGATAGCTTGTGGTGGATAAGGAGGGAACCTCCAGGTACTTCCTCATCCCCAACTATGCCATCATGTAGTTAGTAATCTATTGATATAGTGGTAGCTGAGAATATGTGGTGAGAAATTAGGGAAGGGAGGAAGCCCCTTCTAGAATGGAAACTACAAAATTCTAATATTCACAGTTCCATCAGCCCTGTTTTATTGTGCAGCAATTGACAAATCACTTAACATATTTAAACTTCACTTCTGCCTTCTATAAATGGGGAAGAGGAGTATGGGAATCAATACCCACCTTTCTATATACTCATGTCTTTCTTTTTTTAAACTCATGCGATCATGGCTTATATCTATGTTGTTAGGGGAAACTGACTGTCATATCAAGCTGCTACATCCCAGAGATGCTCTTCCAGAGGACTGCTGACAGGTCCTGAGAGCCAGATATTGTGCAGGGTGAAAGCATAAGCTTGCTTTGTCTAAAAAAGAACTCTTGATAGGATTAGCTTTGTGTATTTGCAGGCATCTAAGACTTAGAGAAGAATGATTTAATTCAGTTAACCAGATCTTTTTTGTTCTTTGTCTCCAGCTCCATGTTGTACTTTAGTTTAAATGTCTGAAATATATCCTGGACTTTGGAAAAGCATATTTCAAAAGGTTCAGAGGAGAAGTAAAATGGAGTCTGTCTATTAAAATTCTACAAGTGAAATTAGCCCAGGAAGGACAAGGCACTCTTAACAATAAATTCTGAAGTCACAAGGGGAAATAACTTCTCAAGAGTTAGGGGGAAGGGGCAGACTATTGGGGATGTACAAAAAATTTATCAGCTAATTTAGATTTTAATATTTAAGTCAGTAATATTATTTTTGCTTTTACATCACCTTCATTTTAAAAGTGTACCCACCTCCTTATTTCCTCTCTAGTAAGCCATTTCTTATAAATGAAATAAACAAAACACAATAGTTCAGCAACAATATTTTAGCATGCCTGTCTTTCAGCAGTTTCTCCAACATTGACTATTCCTTCTTTTATCATTGTCAGTTGGTTGGCTGTGATGTGGAACCTCAGAGTTGTTTTGATTTGCATTTATCTTATTCAACTTAGACTTTTTTTCCCAAAAAAGGCATGTTTAGAAGAGAAAGCAAGGGTAAGCAACAAAGGATGAATATAGAAGCATGGAGTGGTCTTGTAAAAATAGTATCAGGGATGCCAAAGCTCAGAGTAGGCTGATACTCACAAGGAAAGCTAAACAAGGCTTCTTTTTTTCTCTTTCTTTTGCTATATTGGGGAAAAGACAGTGATCAAAGAAGTACTAAGACACTGATTGCAGTGGATGGGTTGATTATAATAGATAACACTTTCTGTTTTCTCTGACAAGAAGAATGACCTTTAGGCTTGAAATTACAGAACAAAAATAGCTAAGACAGATTGGATATGCAAGATAATAAGAATAGTAAGAGGATACCTAATTTCCTTTGCCCCAATTAAGTCAACAAGCATTTATTAAGCACTTACTATATGCCAGTCTCCTTATTAAACACTGAGATTACAAATGCAAGTCTAGTCAACAAGGAATTTAAAATCCAATGAGGGAAAACAAAACATAAGAAGGTAAAAGGTGTTATTTGGAAGGAGGGTTGCAAGAAGTGCCTCCCAGACTCATGAGGTGGAGAAAGAAATCTAAAGAGGCAGGAGTTTTGTAGCCTAGAGAGGAATGAAGGAATGAGCTTGGTTGGCTTCAACACATTCCTTAAAATGGAAGCCTCAGGAAGAACTAATTTTAAAGGGTCCATGAGATTAAAACTACTTTCATAATAATTCTAAGACATTTTAATTCTTAATATGATAAACATTAATAAATATACCCCACATAAAAACAAAATTTTGTGAAGAGACGTTCTCAATAATTTTTAAGAGTATAAAGAGTACTTGGTCAGAAAGACCAAAATATTTAAGAACCACTGAATTAGAGGAAGGGGCCACAGGAGAGAATAGGCTTTTTCAGAATGAGAAGATCACTGGTGAAAAGTGGGCTTCATGTTTAAGAAGGAAGCCCAGGGAATCAGGAGCAGATTACAAAGAAAAACAGAGTGATGAATTCAGTATTAATCTCTCTTTCCTTCCCTCTTTTCTTCCTTCTCTCTGCTTCCTTCTTTCTTTTAATTTTGGTGAGGCAATTGGGGTTAAGTGACTTGCCTAGAGTCACACAGATGTCTGAAACCATATTTGAATTTAAATCCTACTGATTCCAGGGCCAGTGTTCAACCCACTCTACAATCTAGTTGTCCCAGTCACAATTTTGTAAAGGACAACAATAAGCTGAAATGTCCAAAAGGGCACATCCAACAAGATTTGAGTTCGTGCTATCTGAAAATCTAACAAGAACTGGGGATGTTTAGCTTGGAGGAAAGATTCAAAAGTATTGTAATAGTTTTCATCAAGTATTTGAAGAGATATTATATAGGGGAGGAATTAGATTTGCTATCATTGATCCCAGATGACAGAGCTGGGATTCATGGGTAGAAGAAACAACAAGGCAATTTTTTTTTTTGATATAAAAAGTTTCCTAAGAATTGTTATTGTTGTTCACTCATATATAATTCTTTATATGACCCCCTTTGGGGATTTTCTTGGCAAAGGCCCTGAAGTGGTAAGACATTTCTTTTTTCAGCTTATTTTCCAGATGAGGAAACTGAGATAAACAGGAGTGAGTGAGTGACTTGCCCAGAGTCCCACAGCTAAGTAAGAATTCAAGGCTGAATTTGAATTCAGGAGTCTTCATGACTCCAGGGATATGACTCTATGTACTGCACCACCTAGATTCTTTTCCTAAGAATTAGAGATCTCATAAGATGGAATGGACGAACTTAAAAAGTTTTGGATTAATCTTTATTGGAATCTTTAAGCTTAATTTGAATGTGTTAGATATGTTGAAGTGTGAATTCTTTTTTGTTGTAGTTAATTGACCTGGATGGTCTTTGAGGAGCCTTTTTTTTTTTTTTTTTTTTTTTTTTTTAAATTTTCAAAATGTTTTTCTCCCTTCCCCCACCCCCTCCTCTAGACAGCAGGGAATGCAATATATGTTAAACATGTGTAATTCTTCTATATATATATATATATTTCTACAATTATCATTCTGCACAAGAATAATCAGATCAAAAAGGGAAAAGAGAAAAAAACCAAAATGCAAGCAAACAACAACAAAAAGAGTATCAGTTTCCACAGTCCTTTCTCTGGGTGCAGATGGTTCTTTTCATCACAAGACTATTGGAACTGGTTTGAATCATCTTTGAGACTCATTTCAATCATAAATTTCGGCATTTTTACTTTGCTCAGTGTAGAACTTGCCTTTAATAGGTGAGAATGAATGAGAATTGGTTGCTTCAGTCATTTTTCAGTCATAGCTGACTATGATCCCATTTGGGATTTTCTTGGCAAAGATACTGGAGTGATTTCCCATTTTCTTCTCTAGCACATTTTGCAGATAAGGATACTGGGGCAAAAAGGGTTAAGTGACTTGTACAGGATCACCCAACTACTATGTGTCTGAGGCTGGATTTGAACTAAGGTCTTCTTGACTCCAAGCCTGATACTTGATTCACTTAACTGCCTAAGAAAGAGTTACTTGCATGCAAAACAATTCCATTCAACAAATATTAATCCTTATTTAATATACATATATATAATGCATACACGCATATATATGTATGTATTATACAAATATATTGATATGTGTATATGGATATATATGTATATCCATATCCATATACACAATTGGATTACCTACCTATATCTATCTATCTATCTATCTATCTATCCATCTATCTATCTATCTCTCTATCTCTCTATACATAACATAAACACATTTGCTTCTCTTATGACATGGGAAAGCTAAGGGTAACAGATAAAATCTCACCCCTTAGAATTGTACAGTATAGAGGAGATAGTGAAAGAGTGTACTTTGGCACTGCCTTTGATGGGATCAAAGTCCTTGCTTCATAAACTTCAGTGGCTCCCTATTGCTACTTGCATCAATATAAAGTCATCTGAAGTACATTTAAGGTTTCCTGCCTTCCTTTTGTTTCCCATCTTCTTTTAACTGCACATGTGCTCCATCAGTCAGCAATGCAAGCCAATCTGCAGTTCTTCAAATCTCATCCTCCATCACCCCACCTATAATGTTTTCTTTCTTCACTTCTGCCTCTTGACTTCCTTCATGACTCATATCAGATCCTACCTTCTGTTGGTGGTTTTTCTCAGACCCTTCCCACCCCTCTCTAGTTGCTAATGTCTTCTTTGGCATTACCTTGATTCAGATTCCATGTGACCCCATTTGGGTTTTTCTCAGTAAAAATACTGGTTTGCTGTTTTCTTTTCCAGCTCATTTAATATATGAGGAAACTGAGGCAAACTGGATTAAGTGACTTGCCTAGGATTAAATAGCTAGTAAACCTCTGAGGCTGGATTTGAAATTATCTTCGTGTTCTGGATGTGACACTATCTACTGCATTACCTAGCTGCTCCTTGATTTTGTGCTGTACATAAGTTTTATGGACCTAGATATTTACATAGAGTCTCCTCCATTAAACTGAAAGGCAGAGAAATTCGACTTAATATTTATCTTTTATGTTCTATATGTGTAAAGCACTGGGAATACAGCCTTAAATTGAAAAATTTATATTTTGTCCTAGAGGCAATAGGAAACTGCTGAAGGTTTTCAGTAGGAGTGTGACATGCCCAGGTCTCCTGTGCCTTATGGAAGATTATGTTGGCAGCTATGTGAAAAAATTGACTAGAAAAGGAAGAGCCTGGAAACTTAACTAATAAGAAGGTTATTACTATAGAACTGGGGAGAGACAATGAGAGCCTGAATTAGGCTGGTAACAGTAGGAATGGAGAAAAAGGGGTGGATATTCCAGCTGTTTTGGAGGCAGAAACAATGAACCTGGCACTAATTGGGAATGAAGGGGGAGGAAGGGAGAGGCAAAGGCTGAGGGTGACTTTGAGGTTACACATCTCAGAATGACTGGGAGGCTGGTGATACTGTTAATACATGGAAAGTCTGGAGGAGATGAAGGTTGAATTGGGAAGAGAATGAGCTCACTCTCAGACATCTTGAACTTGTGATGATATTACAATGATCCAGTGGACTGCTGTCAATGAAAGAATAGTAAGAGATTAGGCCTGGATATCTACATTTGTAGGAGATGATTTTTTAAATAAGATAAAGTAAGGAGGGTAGAAAGATAAGAGAATTAAGGCAGAGCCCTGAAGGCTACCCAAGCTTGGTGGACAGGAAATGGATGATGATATAGCAAAGCACCATTGATTTAGAAATGGAAAGGACTTTATATACCATCGAGTCTATTCCCTTAATTTGAGGAAACTAAGACCGAGGGATGATAATGATGATGATGATGACAATGGCTAGAATACTTTAGAATTTGAAAAGCATTGTACATGTATATTGAATTTGATCTTCACAAGAACTCCATTTTACAGATGAAGAAACAGGCTGAGAGAGGCAAAGCAAATAGTTATCTGAAGCAAAGATTTAAACTTAGATCTTTCTGTAGACCCCTAGTACAGTTCTCTCTTTGCTATTCTACTTAACTAACCAAAGACACAAAGATCCAAAATTAGAACTCAAGTCCAAATGATTCAAAATACATTCTTTCCATTATATCATGGGGACATAAGATGGAATAATATGATCATACTGGTAAGGTGTTGGAGAAAGGAGTTTACTTTGAAGGTAATATGTAACTTCTAAAGATTTTATGCCAAAAATGGAATATCTGACTAGGTCTGAGGAAATCCAGTAGCATGTCATTGGAGGAGTGTTAATTGCATAGAGTCCATTAGGTATTGCAATAGTCTTAGTGTGTGGCAGTCTGTATAAGCATGTTGGCAGTGAGCAAGGAAGAAGATGTAAGAAATAAAGAAGTAAGAGGATTTTCCAGGTGGAGTTAACTGTCTATCATTAAAGATTGTCTAGTCTAGTTCCTACTTTCCAATTTGCCAATGAGTAAACTGATATCCACATAATTACAAAGGTGGCAAGTAACAAAGCTGGGTTTCAGATCTATATTCCTGTGACTCTAAACTTATCTCTTTATCCATTAATAGTAACTTACATATGCATTTTTCTTTAATAATCATAGCTTTTTATTTTCAAAACACACGCAAAAAGAGTTTTCAACATTCACTTTTGCAAAACCTTGTGTTCTAAATTTTTCTCCCTCCCTTCCTCCCACCCACTTCCTTAGACAGCAAGTGATCCAATATATGTTAAATATGTGTAATTATTCTAAACATATCTCCATACTTATCATGTTGCACAAGAAAAATCAGATCAAAAAGGAAAAAAAAATGAGAAAGGAAAAAAGAACAAGCAAACAACAATAAAAATGGTAAAAACACTGTTGTGATCCAAATTCAAGTATGCTGTCCACCAAATCTGCTGCCCACACACCAGAAGCAAGCCTTTGGAAGTGACTCCTTCCACAAGAAGGAAGTCAATTGGTCCAGGGGGAAGTTTTTGCTGACTATCAGCTATGTTTCAGGGATTTGTACTGAGCTGGTACTTTAGGGGAGACAAGAAAGCGGGAGGAATCCCAAGATTTCTGCCCTCAGGAACTAAGTCTTGTTGACAAGATAAGGCATCCCTATGCAGCACTGAGGGAGCAATAAGAGAGAGGATCCTTCTCCAAGAAGAGTTGTAGGAGAGGGTGAGCCAGCCAAAAACAAATTCTAGTCTGACTTATAAGCTGGAAAGGCTTTGAGGTTTTGCCAATCATAGACTCTGGGTTTGTTGGCCAAGGATCAAATTGGTTAAATTCAAAGAGGTTCATTACTAGAGGGTCAGTCATGAGGGAAAGCCACAGAAACTCATTCATAATAATAATAATAAACAATAACAGCTCACATTGCTTTGGGACTTTAGTGTTTATGACATAGGAGAGAGAGAGAGAGAGAGAGAGAGAGAGAGAGAGAGAGAGAGAGAGAGAGAGAGAGAGAGAGAGAGAGAGAGAGAGAGAGAGAGAGAGTATGTATGTATTCATAACAACCCTCTGAGGTTAGGTAGGTTATCAGTTATTATCTGGGCTAGTCTGCAGTCTGCTTAGAGGCAAGGACAAAATCCATGATTTCATGTGTGTAAAGAACTCTTGGCAGATGAATCTCCTCTACCTGTGAAATTTCCCCTGAAACTCAGGAAGCCCAGAATCACAGAGTCAGAATATGCAGTATCCAGTAGTACTGGAAACTCACATCTTCCTGGTTCTAATGCAAATTTTCTGTTTTCTATATCATGTCCTGATATGTTGAATAGAGTAAAAGGATGCTTAAAGAGTAATCTAATTTACTCAAGGACACATAACTTGTGAAAGAAAGGAGGAAGCAAGGAAAGAAAGAAGCAAGGAAGGAAGGAAGGAGAGGAGAAAGGAAGGAAGAAGAGGAGGAAGGAAGAAAGAAAGGAAATAAAGAAAAAAGGATGGAAGAAGGAAAGAAGGAAAACAAGGAAGGACAAGAAGGAAGAAAATAAAGAAGGAAAAAAGGAAAGAAAGAAGAAAAAGGAAGTAGGGAGAAGGTGGGAAGAAAGGAAGGAGGGAAACAAGGAAGAAAGGAAGGAAGGTGGGAAGGACTGAAGAAAGGAAGGAAAGAATGAAGGAAAGAAGAAAAGTAGGGATGAAGGGGGAGGGAAAGAGGAAATGAAGAAAGAAAGGAAGAAAGAAAGAAAGGCAAGAAAGAAGGAAGAGGGAAGGGAAAAGGAAGAATGGAGGGAAGAAAGGAGAAAAGGGGGAATGAAGTGAAAAAGAAGGGAGGGAACACAGGAGTGAAAGAGAGATAAAATAAAGAAGGAGAAAAGGAAGAAAAAAAGGAGAGAGGAAAGGAAATAATTTATTAAGCCTTTACTCTGTATTAGTTGCTGTGCTAAATCATTGGTTGTTGTTCTTTGTTTTTGAAGAGGACCAAGATGACATCACTGTTAGAGGTGTGTATCTGACTGGCTGGTCAGTCCTATAAAGCTTGGAAATGTTCTGCCACAGATCAGCCACAAATAAGCTATATGAACAATTGAGGTAGACTTTCTAACTTTGAACATCTTGTATTTCTTCTGAGCTAATTCAATTCTTTTTTGCTCATAGAGCACAGCACCTTCTCTGATGAGGACACACTATGGTGGGTAGTCCTGTGGCAGTGTCTTCCATGTCATACAATAGATTCTAAAGTTCTTAAGAGAGACCTTGGGAGTGTCCTTGTATTGCTTTTTCTGACCACTTTGTGAGCACTTGCCTTGAGTGAGTCCTCCATAAAATAATCTTTTTTAGATGAGTACATTTGACATTTAAACAGTGTCACTAGCCTAGTGGAGTTGTGCTCTCTGCAGTAGAGTTGGAATGCTTGGCAGTTTATTTTGAAAAAGGACCTCAGTGTCTGGTATCTTATCCTGCCAGGTGATTTTCAGAATCTTCCTAAGACAATTCAAATGAAGTTACTCAGTTTCCTGGCGAGGGTACTGTCCAGGTTCCACAGTCATACAACAATGAGATCTGCACAATGGCTCTGTAGACCTTCAGTTTGGTAGTCAGTCTAATATTTTTCTTCTCCCACACTTTCCTTTGGAGCCTCCCAAACAGAGCTAGCTCTGGTAACGCATATGTCAAGCTCATTATCAATGTGAAAATCCCTGGAAAGTATACTGCCAAGGTAAGTGAACTTATCCACAGCATTCAAAACTTCACCATTTGCTGTAACTGATGGTTTCACATATGGATGATGTGGTGTTGGCTGATGGAGGATCTGCATTTTTTTCTTGGTGTTAATTGTTAGGCCAAAATTAGCATAAGCAGCAGAAAATCAATCCATAGTTTGCTGCATCGATGCTTCAGAAACTGCATCAAATGAACAATCATCTGAAAACAAAAATTCACGCAGAAAATCTCTCTCCATTTTAGTTTGGGTTTGTAGTCTTTTCAAATTAAATAATTTACTCAGTACGTAGCTGACTTTGATGTCACATTTGTTCTCATTGAAGACATTTGACAACATGGCTGCAAACATGCTAAAAAAAAAAAAAAGAAATGAGCACAACACAGAACCTTGTTTTACCGCATTGGAGACTGGGAAAACTCAAGAGCATTGTCTATTGTCCAGAACTTGGGCAAGCAAGCCAACATGAAATTGATGTACTATACTGATGACCTTCTCTGGGCAACCAGATTTTGACATAATTTCCCACAAATCCTCATGACTGAAAGTATCAAAGGCCTTGGTCAGATATATGAATGTTGTGTACAGAACTCTGTTCTGCTCCTGGCGTTTCTTCAGGAGCTATTGGACAGCAAACACCATATTAGGTGTTCCTCAGCCCCTTCTGAGTCACACTGGCTCTTTTTCCAAGAGTAGGGTCAGTCTAATAAGGAGGACTTTGGCAAAAAAAATGATAGGAGTATCTATTCCTTTTATCTTTATAGAGATGGACAATGGAGGCATCTTTGAACTCTTAAGGCATAACTTTCTCTTGCAATATAATCTGCAAAATTTTAACTAGCTTTTGTATGAATAAGGGACATAGTTTCCTCCCGCACCTTATAAATCTCAGCTGGAATAGAATCAGCACCAGATGCTTTGCACATGAAAGGAGACTAATGACATTCAGAATCTCTTCTTCATTTGAAACTTCAGCTAGTCAGTAATTGATTTCATTTTGAGCTAAATGATCAATGGCTTCAGCACTGATTGATAATGGTCTGTTGACCACACTATAGAAGCATTCAGCCCAGATTTCTAGAATTATAATCTTATCACTAATCAATGTGGCTACATTAGCACTGAGTAGTTGAGGTACATCATAGGTCCATAAACATCATAAAAAATGTGTTGAATTGTTATTATAAACACAAAACTGAATTTCATCTTCCTTTTTACTGATCCAAAGATCCTGCATCTCTCAAGTTTTTATTGCACTTTATTTTTGATGGAATTAAATGTTACCTTATTAGAGATGAATGTAGTTCATCTGGTATACTTGGTAGTTCTGGTACATCTCTGTAGTTCTTGGTTTTCATTCAGCAGCTTCTGAATTTCCCCTTCATTTTTGTAAAACCAATTTTGATGTTTTTGAGTATTCTTACTCAGCTGAGCTGACGTAATATTGAGTACCAAAACTCTGAAAGTTGCTTATTCCTTTTCTCCTCCACTATTGCTAATTGTGTATGGCTCAACTTACACTCCAAGTAAGCAACAAATTGCTCCCTTTTAAAGAAGTGCTTGAATCTGTTGACATTAATTCTTGGATAGTCTTTTTGCCTTTGGGGCCACTGTTTTTGTTGAATGCAAATATTCAGCTTGGAGATAAGTCTATGATCAGTCCAGCATTTTACAACACACATTTCTTTGGTCACTCTCCTGTTTGTCTTTTCTTACAATCACATCATCTATTAAATGACAGTGTTTTCTGTGAGAGTGCATCAATGAAGTTTAATTGCATTTAGGTAAACAGAATAGAGTGTTAGTGATGAGAAAGTCATGAGATTCACAAGTTTCAGCATTAAGTGGCTATTGCTTTAGCTGTTTCTAATTACATTGCTCCAAAGGACCCCTGCCATGTCTTTCAGAATGAGTCTACTTTAACTTTAAAGTCACCCAGAATTATGAGCTTATCTTCTGTTGGCCCATTGATAATAAGGGGTCTCCAGGTACTTATAAAATTTTTCTTTGACCTTATTAGGGTTCATCATGTAGGAACGTAAGCACTGATGATGGTGGCTTGGAGTTTTCCTGCAAGAGGCAATTACATGGTCATAAAACTGTTGTTAACTTCTTTTGGAAGGCATGTAATCTTGTTTACTAAATTGGTTTTGATTTCAAAACCTCCACCAGCTTCATGATGCTCTCCCCTTCACTGTGGCCACTTAAGAAAAACATATATCCAGCTCCTACTTCAGTAAGCTGGCCTTCATTTGCCAACCTTGTTTCACTCAAGGTTGGATGTGATACTTGTTAAATTCTCTCACAACAAGAACTATTTGTCAGGTGATTGGATTTTGTATTATCTATAAGTGTGTGCACATTCCATGTACCAATGATGAGCAGAATCAACTTTGTAGACATTTTTGCACACTTTTAGTGTTTTGACCACAATGTGAAATTCCTGCCTGCCATAGTTGGTCAGGCAAAAATTTCTGTGCCACCTTTCCAGCCCTTTTTTCTCCACCTAGAGATAAGCAGTGTGAGCCTTAAAAGGCTGCTCAGGTATTCAGGAAACTACCAAATCTCACTGTTGTTTTCCATGAGGAGATGACCATATGGTTTGGGATGCCTTGTGCAGGATAGTCATTACAGCTCCTATATTTGCTGCTTCATCTCTCTCTCATTCCTACAGGACTTTGGAATAGATAGAAATGGTAAAATGGTAGAGTGATGTCTTTTGATTTGTACATAAATTGGATTTAAGTGAGGCAGGGTTGCTCAAAGGATTAGCCTCAATCTCTCTTCCAGAGTCATCACTGCCCATTGGCAAGACAGAGTCACGATGACTGGAGATGACTCCAGATATGGTGTATGACCTTGGGGCCTTCCATGTTTAATCAAGTTCCAAGCACTCCACAACATCTGCTTCACCTGCCTTCATGGCCATTGGAACAAATTGTTCACATCTGGTCATTCCACCAGGAGAAGTCTTCAAATGCCCCCTAACTTGCTTTAAGCATGAGACCCCTTGATTACCCTCAACTGGTTTAGCCTGTTTGCCAAAATGATTTACCAGGGTATGACCACAGTATATGCTGCAAGTCATTGGAGACACATGTTAGGTGGACCAGGTGAACACCGAAAGTGGAAAACATGAAAGGGCTTAGCAGCACTTACCGCAGAGGTATTAGTCTTCCCTGAACACATTTTATAATCCACTGTGCTAAATGCTAAAGATATAAATACAAAAAAAAGACAGTATCTTCTTTCCTAGAGCTTACAATCTAGTTGTGGAAGACTACAGACATATGAAAATAGTGGTCAGGGAAAGGGATTTTGCCCTAAGAAATCACTATTATGATGAATGGAATCATGGGAGAATTGTGACATTTCCTTTCCAGAAATGTTTGTGTTGATTTGAATGTTGTTCCCAGATTAAAAATCGGAAATGATTCTGGGGGAGGACAGAGAATGGTGATGGACAGGTGAATAATAATATGCTTGATCTAATCTATTTAGATTTGACAAATTAGATTATTGAGAAGCTCAGTGTCCCAGGGAAGAAGCTAGTTACAGATCAGGGACTCAAATCCATTTCTCCCAGTGGTCCTCAAACTTTTAAAATAGGGGGCCAGTTCACTGTCCCTCAGACCGTTGGAGGGCTGGACTATAGTAAAAACAAAAGCTCACACTCTGTCTCCGCCCCTCAGCCCATTTGCCATAAATCGGCGGACCACATAAAAGTCCTCAGCGGCCACATCTGGCCCACGGGCGGTAGTTTGAGAACCCCTGCCCTAGACCATTCAGCCTCTATTAAGGGTTTGTCATCTCTTTTGATACAAAAAAAGACTCACATCAAGGAAATTAAGGATCCTAGATATATAAGACATTTAGGGAAGAATTTGATAAGTATTGAATATATGATCGCGACTAAGAATTTTAGGAATGCCAGGTGATGAAGTAAACTTCCATAGAATTTTTGAATGAGAGTCTTATACTCACAGAATCTTAGAATCTCACTGTAATGCAATCTTTTAAGAATAGAATTTTCAAGTACAGAATCAGACTCATAGAATGAAATGATAGAATTGTAGTATTTTGACTCAAAATCATAGTCTTTGAGTGATAGACTCTTTGACTCATATAATCAAACAATCTCAGAAAAATTTGCATAGAACTTCAGAGGTCACCTGAAGAAGGCAGATTTAGAAAAGGACCTTGAAAAGCAGGCAGAGCAATGGTGCCAAGAGGATGATATATAAGAGAGGGTATATTATCTCTCCCAGGGCTATTTATGTTTTAACATCCATCACAGTTATAGTCCATAGGAATGAATTGAAATGGTAGAATTCCAGGTGTCACTGAGAATAGAATAGATATTTTGTGACTTGGGAAGGCCCCTTTCCAGCTCCTCTAAAATCACAACAGGTAAGTTCTATCATTAGATAGTGGAACTGGAAAGAGATTGTGTCCCTGGTAATCGTATACTCAAGTTATATTTTCTTTTCTCAATAGGATCTCTGGCCATATGGATGCTTTGAATGACTTATTCTCCTCCTAAGCTCTTCCAACCTTTAGAATTCCATTTCATTAGAATTCAGAGTAGTGATTCACCTTCTGAGCAAGGGGCACATGTTCTTTCTCCATAGCTTCAGAGCTTTTATCACTCCATTCCTGAGACAGATCATGGCCCCCAATGTTCCAGGGAAGAAGGAGACAAGATCTGATGGGTAGCAAGAAAGTGTAGTGAGGGATTACCTCTCTCTTTCAGAATCTTAGGTGTCGGTACTAGAGACAGTTGCTGTTTCACCCTTTACACTTTTCTCTCTTCCCATGAAAGGCTTCTGTTGCACTTCTTTGAAAAGTATCCCGGGAGTAGGTTGGATGATTTCATTCATTTGCCCTGAATGAGACACATGGTGGAAAGGCAAATAAAGGGAGAAAAAAGGAAATGTCTCTCTAAAGACCAGTACTCAGTGTGGTTGCTGATCTGAATGGGGAGTCAAGTCTATTGCACAGAGAATAAAGGGAAAAAATGCTCCTGAACTCATCATGAGAGTGAGAGAATCCTTTCACAGCAAAGGACCTCATTGCATACTTCATTAAAAATTATCTTTAGCATTTACAGTATTTTTTTCCTTAGGTCATGGGGAGCCACAAAAGTTGTTTAAGCTGAGAAGTTATGGGGTGCAATCTGTACATTATAAAGAAGATTCTGGGAACTTGTTGAAGTGGACTTGAAGAAGAGATACTGGAAAAAGTTTATAAGCTCTTCCAGGTGACAGGTCATGAGAGCCTGAACTTAGGGGATATTAATGGGAATGGAGAAGGAATGATAGAGACATAATGCAGAGGTAAAATTGGAGATGGCCTGGATATGAGAAGTGAGAGAAGGAAGAGACAGATGTGCTCTTGGAAGTACAACGTGTTAGCTATCTCAGCTTTCAATCTCTCATCTCGGGACCTTTGCACAGGCTTGGCTCCATGCCTAAGATACACTCGCTTTTCACTTTACTTCTTAGGACACCTGCCCCCCGAAATTAACTATACAACATACTGGAATGATTTGCCATTTCCTTCTCCAGCTTATTTTACAGAAGGGGAAACTGAGACAAAGAAGGGAAAGCGAGTTGCCCAGAGTCACAGAGGTAGTAAGTATTTGAGGTCAGATCTGAACTCAGGAAGATGAGTTTTCCTTATTTCAGACCCAGCATTCTATTACCAAGGCAATTCATAATTCTCTGCTACTGTTTGTTATCTTTCAGAGACTTATTTCCTTGGTGGGTTTGCCTGCTTCAAGTCTTTTCTTGAATCCATCTTTGATTCAGCTTTTAAAGTGATTTTTTTATTGCACAGGTACAACAATATAACTCACTCCAGCCCCCCCCTACTTAATAAACTCCAGTGACTCTCTATAACCTCCAAGATCAAATACAAAATCCTCTTGTGTTTAAACCTTTATAACTTAGCCCAGACCCCCACCCATCCAGTCATCTTACACTTTATTCCCTGCCATCTGCTTTTAAATATAGTGACATTGGTATCCTATATGTTCCACATACAAGACACTCCATCTCAAAGCCTTTTTTTCTGGCTGTCCCTCATGACAGAAATGATATCCCTCTTCAGTCCTGATTATTGACCTCCCTGGCTTCCTTTAAGCCCCAGTTAAAAATCCCATTTTCTATAGGACACTTTCTCCAATCCCTTTTAATTCTAGTGCCTGTTTCTATGAATTATTTCCTATCTTGTATATAACTTTTGTTCATATTTGTTTCTTTGGTGTCTTTTTACCTTTAGACTGAACTTCTCAATTTCAATTTCTACCCAAGATTCAATTGCCTCTTTTTGTATCCTTAGTCCTTAGTGCAATATTTAATAAATACTTACTGGTTGAATGAATAACAGAACTACCAATATCACTTGATGGTCTGGTGTCATCAGTCTGCAAATTATTTTCTATGTTATGGCTTGCTGATCTGGTCTCACTTTTGTACTACCATCTGCTGATACCATTGCTGAACCACACTTTATTTTCTGTTGTTTCAATCTGCTTCTTCTCTGATAATTTGCAGATATTATGTATCTTTTCTCAACAGGGAAGGAATGTATCTTCTCTTTTTGTTACATGGTGTTTGAACTCTTTTTTAATTCAGACCCTAACCCAGCCAGCTAGTCAGCCAGAGAAAACTTCAGGCATTCTTTGTATTTTAACTACTTTTCTTCTCACTCAACTATCATTTTTTTGAATCCAGTTTATTTTTTGAGTTAAAAAGGAAATATTCCTTTCAACTCTGTTCAGCTGCTATCAAATCTTTAGATACTCTACTATTCCATATAAATAACCTTCTAGGATATTCATAAAAGTAGACAGAGGGAGAAGAATGGAGATAGAAAATTCTGCACTTCCAGCATGTTTTCTATTCTAACGTGTGTGTGTGTGTGTGTGTGTGTGTGTGTGTGTGGCTTGCTAGCATGTTGAGCGGGGAGAGATTAGGAAAGATTTTAAGCAGTTAATGTCCAAGTTGAAACTGAGGAAAGGGCCGGTGTGGGGAGGAAGCAGGCGTTTTAGTTATGGGGGTTAGATTTCATTAGCACAATGTTTACCATACTTCTTAGCAGAGTAGACTCCTAACAAATACTAGTGAATTGAGCAAGGGGAATAACGATGATATTATTCATTCCCTCAAAAAATAGACATTGATAGGGGAAGATTGGTGGTGGGGAGAGAAAGATTAATTTGGGACTTACTAAGTTTAAGTTTGGATATAAGAGGGAGAGATCCAGTTAGACACAGATTTAGTAGATGGCTCAGAGACCATGCAATCTGATTCATATCTGCATGAGAATTTCCTCTACAACCTAAACTATCTCATAACTGAGAACCTCCAATGAGGGGTAATATTTTGCCTCCCAAGAAAATCCATTCCAGTTTGGGATAGTTCTAAATATTAAGACATTGTTGTGTTGATTTAATTTTCTTCTTATATAAAGGCTAAACCAGCATGTCTTCAATTTCTACCCAAGATTCATAGGGTTTTTTTTTTTTTGAGCTAAACAGGAAATGTATAACCTCTCCTCTTTGCTATAATACTTCAAATATTTAAAGATAATCTTTATATTAATCTCAGTCTACTTTTCCAGACTAAATCCCTTTTCTCCCATTCCTTTCTGTATTCTCATAAGGCCTTCACCATCCTAGTTGCCCATGTCTAGACCTGTCACTTTGCTGATGATTGTCCTAAGTTGTAAGTGCCTATATTCGTATATAATAAATATTCCCATGAGAGGTGGAGAGAAGGATGGAACTATCAACCTACTTTTCTTAATGCAAGGTATTTAAACCCCCTCCTATCCCTTTCCCCTCTCCTTTGCTCCCTATTTCTGTGCCCTTTTCCTCTCCTTCACTTCCCATTTTCAATGGTGTGTGGTTGGGGGAGATAAATGGAGACAGACTAGAGGTTAATAGCCAATGGTGCTCATTAATTTAGCTGTAGACCCAGAATGAATAGATGTACAGATGGCTAAAAACACTCTACCTGCCTCATGGTAAACTCTTGCTTGGGCTTTCTCTAGGAAGGCTCATTGGATATCTGACAGCTGATGTACTCCCTTAGCACTGCCCTCAGCTCTCTCAATCCTTAGCACATTTTGTTATTTACATACAGGCCTTATTATATCCCTAGTAGACAGAGAACTCCCTGAAGGCAGACAACCTGTTCCCTTCAACACTGAATCCAGGCTCTGCACAAAATAGGTTCCTAGGAAATGAGGGCTAAATATATGGATTTTCTTTCAATCCAGAGAAAACCAGAACAATCCCCTTTAGGAGAAGTGGCTCATTGCCTTTCATTTACCGTGAATTTTATGTAGGCAAATTGGCTCGAGGTTCCCTGATCCTTTTTTTCATGGGGAGCTTTATATCAATGTCAGGTTAAAGCCAGAAATTCTTCTATTCAAAAGTTTTAGAGTCTGCTGTTTTATCTCCTCCTCCCTTGACTGCCCAAGGTCTCCTAACTAGTTCTTGGGCAAAATCTTAAATTTGGAACAAATTGTATCCCTCTCTGGATTTTGTTTTTTTCCCCTTTTTTAAATGATGTAGATGAACCAAGTTCTTTTCTGGTGCTAAAAGCCTATAATCCAGGGAGCCATTCAGTGCTGATATTCTAAGGTTCCAGATTTGGCTTTTTCAAATCTATCAATGGATTGTGCTGCTCTTCTGACATCTTGAGGCTGGTGATTTATGCCTTAATAATTTGGCAGTTCCTAGAGAGAAGAATCTAGGGAAGTAGAGCAGCACAGTGAATAGAACACTAATCCTAGAGTTAAGAGGACCTGAGTTCAAATCCAGCCTTAGACATTCACTAGCTGTGAGATCCTTACTTTCTGTTTGCTTTGATTTTCTCATCTATAAAATGAATAGGAGAAGAAAATAGCAAACCACTTCAGCATCTCTGCCAAGAAAACTTTAAATAAGGTAATGAAAAGTCAGATATGACTGAAATTATTCAATAACAAGAGAGAAAAGAATGCAAAAACTCTTGGAGCTTCTCGTTCTGTTCAAAGTTAAAGAGACTGGACAGCCTGCTTTGATAATATTCTTTTAAACTTTATTCCATCTTCTCTTCTCCTCTCCCCACCTATCCTGCTTTCCTATTAAATTCTTGCCTATTCTTTAAGAGCTCACTCAACTAACTTCCACCTTCTACTTACTGGAAGTTGTCCATGATTCCCCTAGCCAGTAATGTCTAGAATAATATCCAAAGTCAGATCAAATCCCAAACCCCACTTTAGTATTTTGTTTCCTTCTCTGTTTTATCAGTCTCAAAAAATCTAAGAATTAACTCTTTATATTTCCTTCTCAGTACCTTTGCCCTAGTTCTTCCCCATGCTTAGATGGCATACCCAGCTTACTTCTACCTCATGGAATATACCTTTCTTCATAAATAGATTCAGGCATCAGTTTCTCCATGAAGGCTTTCCTGTTCCCTTATAACTGCTAGTACCTTCCCTTCCAAATCCCCTTATGTTGAATTACTTTATTTGTATGTATTGGTTTGCTTGATATTTATTCTAAACATATGAGTATACTTAAATATGTTCCTAGTATTGGCCCCCATCAGACTGTAAGCTCATTGTGAGTAGGACTTTTTTGGTTTTGTTTTTGTTTTTGTTGTTGTTGTTGTTGTTTTTTAACTGGAGCCCACAACCCCTAGCACAGAACCTGGTATATAGTGATGGGGCTGATGTAGCAGAACAGGTTTTTATTTAGTCTATTATCATCATTTAGGGCAAGTTCCTTAGAGGAATTTATTCAGGAACTTAACCAGAAGAAAGGGAATACATCACGAGTTTGCCATAAGTAAATATATAGGAAAAATGTAGACTCAGAGACTTGACATCACTTAGATTTCTAACTGGATTAATTCTGCAGAGGATGGAATCATGGAAATGAACCAATTCTTTATCACAGCCTCCTTCCTATCAGCCCCAGGGAACAATTTTATCAATGCTTCAATTTCTTTCAGCCATCCACACCCACCATTCAGGACCTTATCATATGTATGAATTTAATACTTATTGATAGTTATTATATATATATATATAATTACATATGATACATATATTACATATAATATATTATATATACTTATAGTATAATTATTATATGTTAACATAATTATATATATTAATTATAATATATAATATTATATATAATTTTCCTTGACTAAATTATGATGTTCAGGGAAGAGAGACTTCTGGGAAGGTGGTGAAGTCAGTCAGAAAATTTCAAGTTCTCCAGATTTCCCCCATAAGTAGAACAAATTTGCACCTCAGGGCAAACATAGACTGGTGAAAAACAAAGAAGAGTTGGGGCAGAACAGGAGTCCTTCTGGGACAGCATGAGAAGACCAAAACATCTGGAAGAAAGACCACTCTAGGCTAGTTCCACAGAAACAACAAGTGGGGTCCCCTGATAATGAAGAAGCAGTTCTTAGTTTGAAATAAACTTTCAGCAAATCACAATGGCCATTCTCTTTTCTAGAAGGTAGCTCTATATAGGAGAAGAGGTTATAGGCAAAATAAGAGGTAAAATAGGCACCAAGAGTAGCAAACAGGAAATAGAATTGGGAGAACAATAGGGTCACCAAGGAAAGGATCAAGGAAAGGAGTGTGGAGGAATCCATTAAAGGGATATCCTATAAGGATGGAGTGCAACATTGACTGGCAAATTAGATCCATACAGAAATTTAGCCAACTTAACAAAGTTAGCTATAGTGAGGTGAAAGACACCATTAAAGGGAAGTCATTATAAGTCAGAGAGAGTATGTCATAGTAGGCTTAGTCTTGAAAAGAACTTAGCAAAGATCTTCATCATGAGCAAATCTTTTATAGGGGAAATACAGCTTGGTGAATTTTTCAGGACCAGGAAAGCTCAGAGGGAGGGATCAAGGAGGAGCCAGATGGACTGTACCTGTCTTAAAGATATGTTAGTCAATACCTTAAAGATTGTTTAAAGATGCATTGAGATTGGAGAATAGACGATGGAGGTTGATAAAGAGTTCCATCCTAACAATCGCCCTATACAAATAGGATAGTCTGGGAATTGATTATCCCTGATAACTAGAAGGGCTTATTCCTGACAGGGGAAGAGAGTAAGTCAGTGGGGCTAGCTGGGTTTGGCTGAAGCCTCAACTGGAACAATAGTAATTTTCACCTCTTGGACGGCATGGAGAGTCTGAGTCTAGGAAAACTGAAGGAACTTCTGCTGATTAGGAATAGCTGTGAGGCTGAGAAATGGCCCTGGGTGAGAAGGAATCAGATATCCAGTGAGTTCGGAAGCAATAGGGCAGGGAATGCTGCTGGATGTAGGCAGTTTTAGAAAGTTGGAGCAAAGCTGGAGGCAACATCCCCCCATCCCATGATTAGAAGTGTTTATACTGATAATTCTCATTTAAAAAACTGAACAGGAAGAAAAAAAAAACATCACTATAGAAACTTACTATGGGAATAGGGAAAACTGGAGTTCATCTCAGAAGATGACAATAAAGTTAAAAAAAAAGTCTCTTCTATCCCAAAGAGTAACATTAAATGGTTTACCTGCCCAGAAAGAATTTATAGAAAAATTTAAAAAATACTTTAAAAATCAAATGAGAAAAAACTAAAAAAAAGAGCCATCCCAGAAAAACAAGATTATAGGAAAAAAAGTTAGCTAACCAAAAAAGGAGAGTCTTTTTTAACTATAACTTTTGGTTTGCAAAACATATGCATGGATAATTTTTCAACATTGTCCCTTGCAAAAACTTGTGTTCCAATTTTCCCCCTACCCACCTTATCCTCTAAATGAAAAATAACCCAATATGGTAAAAATGTATGTTAAATCCAATATAGGTATACATATTTATACAATTATCTTCAAGAAAAATCACATCAAAAAGAGAAAGCATGAGAAAGAAAATAAAATGCAAGCAAACAACAATAAAAAGAGTGAAAATGTTATGTTGTGATCCACACTTACTTCCCACAGTCCTCTCTGGGTGTACATGGCTCTCTTCATCACAAGATCATTGGAACTGGTATCAATCATCTCATTGTTGAAAAGAGTTTTATCCATCAGAATTGATCATTTTATAATCTTCTTGTTGCCATATACAATGAGGAGAGTCTAAAAGAAGAAAATAATTCTTTAAAAATCAGAAATGGCCAAAGGGAAACCAGTGAAGCTATGAGACCAATAAATAACAAAACAGAGTATAAAGAATGAAAAAATAGAACAGAATGTGACAAATCTTATAAGAAAAAGCAAGAGATGTAGAGAGCAGATCAAGAAGAAAATATATAAGAGTAATTGTACTACTTATAAACTGTGATAAAAAAAAGAATTTCAACACAATAATGCAAGAAATAATAATAATAATAAAACTGTTCTAGAGTGATAGCACATGAGGGGAAAGTAGAAATAGAAAAAAAACACTGATCTTTTGTGGAGGAATATTATTGCCAAATTGTAAAATCCCCAGGTTAAAGAGAAAATTTTGCAAGCAACAAGAAAATAGACAATTCAAATATGCTGGAGATGTAATTAGAATTGTTCAGAAATTATCAGTCACAATAAAAGAGCTTGGGTCCTGGAATCATATATACTGGCAATCAAAAGAAGTAGGCCTGTGACTAAAAATTTCATATACAGCAATATTATCCATAATATTGAATTTAAAAAATGGATTCAATGAACTTGCAGATTTTCAGGACTTTGTCTTAAACTCAAACTTAATAGAAAATTAATATACAAAAGCCAATATTAAAGATTAATTTCAAGTAACAGCATGGATAAATCATTTATGTTTTTTACATGGAAATGTATACCATATGTTTAAGATTGATATCAGTAATTGGTCATTGGGATAGATTTGAATATAATCTGACTCTAAAAAAAAACACCAAAATTGTCTAGGAAAGATAAAGATAGAAATTACTTTATACAAATGAGGTGAAGAAGAAGAATAGACACAGAGATATTAGAGGGGAAAAAAGGGCTTGTGATTCTGAAAACTGACTCACATTGGGAATAGGTTAAATAGGCAACACTGCATATATATACCACAAAGGATATTCTCCACAATTTATAAAGAAATAAAGGAGGAAGTAATAGGATAAGGCAGGATATAGAAGGATATGTAGATTTATGGCAATGGAACAAGATATATAGGTAAATGGGCAAGGAATAAAGGATAAGGGGTACAGAAGGGTATGTAGACTTTTGGTTCCGGGAGAAGATGTATAGATTAATGGGAAAAGGATAAACATGGGGGAAAGGATAGCAAAGGATAAGGTGAGGTATAATAGGTGTTTAGATTAACAAAAGTGGGGTCCTGTGTGTAGATTAATGGGAATGGGATGAAGAGGGAAGGAAAGGTTGGGAGAAGAAAATAAGGGAGGTATCCTTGGGGGGGGGGAAGGTTAAGTAATAGAAAGACAAGTTAAAGAACAAAAATAAAGTAGAAGAGTTTCAGAGATAGGGAATAAGAGATATAGACAAACACTACAAGGATCAGGAATAGAATTTATTAGAAATTTATTGGAAAAAAGTAACCATTGATCTTAGACAAAGTCAAGCTTAAAAATTCAATCAAAAGAGAAATCTACATTATATGTTATGTGCATTAATTTTGTTTTAGGTGTATATTTATATTAGGATAAATATATATGTATATGTACATATATACATCTGAGTCTAATTGGGTATGTATGTATATAAGTATATATAAAGGTAGATGTATATATATGGGTGTGAATATATACATATATATATATGTATATATATAATGCAATGAATATATATGTGTATATATATATCTGTTTATATACATATATACAGACATATGTATATATATATATATATATATATATACATATATATGTATATATAAATATATCTGTGCTTAACTATAGCCTTCTTGGGGAAGACAGAAGGGATGAAAGGAGAAAAAAAAAGAATAAATTAAAAAGCTAAGAGACAAAAGAATAACCTACAAGGAAGCAACGGATAAATGGACATTCATAAATATAATCTTTTCTGTTATTATATATATTTTCTTGAAGTGGAAATTTATTGTTATATATTTTGAATCTTCTCTGATGTTGGGCTGAACAGATGACAATGTTTTGTGTTGTTTTGTTTATTTTTCTTTGCTTTCTTTTTTTCTTCTGTTTTCTCTTATTTGGTATTTAGTTCATTAAAAAAAGAAAATAAATAAATTATGAGATTCATAAGGGTAGAAACTTATGCCACATTCAGTATCATACAGCAGCCTCTCCATATTTGCAATTATTTAGTTATTTTTCAGTCATGTTTGACAATTTGTGACCTCATTTAGGGTTTTCTTGGCAAAAATACTGAAATGGTTTGCTATTTTCTTTTCTTGTTCATTTTACAGATGAAGAAACTGAGGCAAACAAGATAAAATGACTTGTTTAAGATTACCCAGCTAACATAGAAGATATTGCAGATAGATTCTTAGCCACAGACAATACAATTTCTCAGAAGCAAAAGAACCTGTCTTGGTCTAGGGTATGTGTATGAGTGGACTAGTGGGGCTCCCAGAAATAGATGTGTCAGTGGAGTTTCCTTTAGTACTTTGTCCAGTCAGGATCCCTATTTGTATTTCATTCAATTCAGTAAACATTTACTGAGTAAAAAGTACTGTGCAAAGCAAATGCCTAATGACTACTAGTAAGTATGTTATAGAAAGGATTCTTGGTCAGATTAGGAATGGATTAGATTAGGATTTATTATCCTGGAGTGCTTTAATTTTTTAAAAAACTGATAACTATATATCTTTTTAAAATTAATTTTATAACATTTTTTGAGTACATATGTATAGGTAATTTTCTTCAACATTATCCCTTGCACTCACTTCTGTTCCAAATTTTTCCCCTCCTTCCCTCCACCCCCTCCCCTAGATGGCAGGCATTCCCATACATATTAAATATGTGATAACTATATTTCAATATAATTTATTTACCTTGTCCATCAGTCAGTAAGCATTTATTAAGTTCTTATTAGGTGCTCAGAATTATGCTAAATGATGGGGGATACAAAGCTGTCAGAGACCTCACATTCTAATGGGAAGAAATAGCATCCAAACAGCTATGTATATAATAAAGTATATTCAGGGTGAATGGGGAATAATTAACAGAGTGAAGGCACTAGTTGGGGAGAGGGGAGGAGGAGCAGAATAGCATTCTTGCAGAAGGTAGGATTATGATTGAGTCTTGTGAGTTGATTAATCTTTCGATTAAGCCAGGAAGTAGATGTGATGAGGAAGAGCATTCCAGAAATGGGGGACAGACTGTGAAAACACAAAGAACTGAGTCATAAACATGAATTATATTTAAGGATCAAGCAAGAAAATCGATGTCATTAGATCACAGAGTATGTGAAGGGCATAAAAAATTAAGAAGACTGGAAAGGTAGGAAAGAGTCAGGTATAAAAGGGCTTTGAAAGGATTAGGATTTCATGTTTGATCTTGGAGGTAATGGAGCCACTGGAACTATTTTAGCAGAGGAATGACTTGATCAGAACTGCATTTTAGGAAGATCACTTTGGCAGCTGAGTGGAAGGTAGACTGGAATGGGTAGAGAGGTAAAATACAGAGACAAGTCAGAAGGCCATTGTAATTGTCCAAGTGTGAGATGCTGAGGGCCTGCATCAAAGAGATGGCTGAGTAGAGCAAAGGGGATAGGAAATATGCTGTGAAGGTAGAAATAACAAATTCTATACGTTATGTTATGTATAAAAACACTTCATTCAGAAAAGAATAACACTGGATTATCAAAAGGATCTATGACATCTGGACTATATAGTTTCTGATAACAAAAGTGGAAAACAATAAAAACTGTTCTTAAGTGGCTTAAAATCTAAGGGCCTATGAAATCTGAATGTAAGTAACAAGGATGTAAGGGAGATTGTAGAAAGGACAATAGAAGTTTCCAGGAAAAATAATGTAGGGAATTTGTCATTTCCTTCTCCAACTCATTTTACAGGTGATAGACCTAAATGACCTGCTCAGAATCACAGAGCTAACAAGTGGCTGAGGTTGAATTTGAACTCGAGAAGAGAAGTCTTCCTGGTTCTAAGCCCAGTGCTTTAGCCACTGAATCACTTTACTGCTCCAATACCATGGGGAATTGGAAGGGAGGTAAAAGACTTTGAACTTGGGGTGGTGGTAGAGCTTTGGTAAGTCTCCATGAGGGGGCTGATGCTGAATTGCATGTTGAAAGAAAAAGATATCTCTAACAGATTGACATAAGGATGGCATGTCAATTCTAAGCATGGTATAGGGGCAGGAGAGAGCAGAATTAGAATTGAGTGCTGGAGAAAAGTTCTAGGTAACTAAATTATAGAATGAATGAGTTTCCATCCTCCTAGGCAGAGTGATATGGACTGGACCTTATGAATTCCTAGAATAGAGAACTCCCTGATGAGAAAGTCAAAGCAGGCCAGCATCTTCTCTGCAGTTTATAGATCTATGTTGTCTTGAGCACTGATAGGTCATTTGACTTAACAAGGTCATGCAACCAGTAACTGTTAGCAGTAGGAATAGAAATTAGGTTCTCCTGAATATAAGTTGTTCAGAAGATTGCTGGCCCAGCAATTGCAAAAACTCATCTTTGTGAGCTCAGATCTGATTTTGGATACTTACTAGCTATATGACCTTGGGCAAGTCACTTAACCTTTGCTTCAGTTCCTTCATCTGTAAAATGAGCTAGAGAAAAACATGGCAAACTGCCCCAATATCTCTGCCAAGAAAACCCAAATGGGTTCATGAAGAATCAGAAATGACTGAAAGGACAACAAAAACAATCATCTCCTGAACCTGAGTCCCATGTCCCATTCTCTACAACATAGTGTCACTATACTGAATAGGGTTGAAAAGATGAGATGGAGTTAAATTGTTAATGATCTTGAAATGTTAGAATGAGGAATTTATATTTTACCCTGTAAACTTTTGGGAACCATAGAATGGAGTGATCAGAGGAATGTCTTTTTTTTCTCTACAGATAATAGAGATTTGACCTTTATTTACATGAAACAGCTCATTAGAAGAATGAGGGGAGGGAATGACAAGCAAGACTATGGATAAGTTGAGTTGAAGGTGTCAAAAAGAAAAGACCTTTTAATTTGTCTGACTTCTGAGTTAGGAGGACTGAATTTCTCTTTCCATATTCTCCAATTCAAGATTTAGCCCATGTGCCCATTCTGTGATCAGTGCTTTTTCCTGAGCCTTTTAAGACCGTGAAAATCATCACCATCATCATCAATTATAACAACTTCCATACTTGTACTACTTTACCTTTGTCTCTTTTACTTCCATTGTACCTCTTTCCCCACTTTTCTCCCACTATGAGTTTAGGATCAAGTCATTCAAATCACCTTGAAATTTGTAAAAGCCTCAAGAGAGTTTGTAATTACTAGGCAACATAGTGAATATAATGATGAATTTGACATCAAGAAGACCTAAGGTTTATTTCCTGCCTCAGACACTAATTGTATGAATCTGAGCAAGTCATTTAAACTGTGTGGACCTCAGTTCCCTCAACTGTAAAATGGGGAAAATAGCAGCATCTACCTTGCAGGTTGTAAGAATCACTTAAGAATCAAACATTAATAAAACATTTCATACATAGTAGGCATTATATTAATTTTTATTTTTTATATTATATATTAAATATATTTATAATTTATATTAAAATGCCCTTTTCTTTTCCCTTGGCTTTAATATCCTCATCTATAAAATGGAGATAATAATAGCATCTTCCTTCTAGGGTCCTTGTGAGGATCAAATAAGAAAATATATTAAAAGCTTTTTGCAACTCTTAAAGCATTATGTGAATATTATTTCTGTTTATTATGGAAAAGATACATCCTTAATGTAGGGTTTGAGTAATAATCTTTGTAGATGTGATAATTGAAAACATGAAAATAAAGACAGAGCTGGGAACAGTGAAAAAGTCGAAGGAAAAGAGAGATTTGGGTTTGATTTACTGAAAATTCAAAATTTTCTAATAATTATAGTTATTCCAAAGTGAAATGTGGAAGGGGATGCATGGGGTGATAATGGGTACTGTCACTGCAGATTTTCATATGAAGGTTGGATGAGATCACCAAAAGTAAGAGTAGAAAGAAGGAAAAAGGGCCACTGGTAAAATCTTTTGGGCCGTCCACATTGAAAGAGCAGGCAAATGTAAGACAATGTAGTTCAAAGAAGAGAAATATGGATTTGGTTCAGAGAATATCCATTCTAATCTGGCTCTGTCCTTTACTACCTGTGTGAATTGGCAAAGCTGCTTCTCTCTAATCCTCAATTTTCTCATTTGTAAAGTGAAGCCATTTGGCTAAATGATCTCGGAAATCCCTGTCACCTTCCTCCCCTCTGATAAGTCTGTGGTGAGGAGCCAGAAAAAGAGGTAAAGAACTATTTCTTGGAATAAGAGAATGTGTTGTTATAGGACCTGACCGAGACAAACTGTCCTAATTTTCCCCAGTGGTGGCTGACGTGGCTCAGAGCTTGAAGGTAATAAACAAGATGGCTTGATAATTACATCATTAACTAAAATAAATGGCCTTCCCCAAAGAAATACCCAGGAAGCCCAATGCAGAAGGGGAGAAAGATGCATCGATATCTCAGCAAATTATAAGGCCCATAAACAAACAACCCCAAGTAAACAAAGATAATTGTCTTAAATAGACTTACCAGCCTCAAAACCTGACACTTATTTTAAGTAAGATCTATGAAAAAATTAGGATGGAGAGTAACTGCTCACTGACTGTCAGCCCCAATACTAATGAGGAGTTGGGTGGGGAGGGGGGAGAGAGAGATGTAATTATTTTTTATCTTTTTGCTGGGGGAGAGGGGCAGGGATGTTATTTTTCTAAATGTTTTATTTAGATGGTTCTATCTTTGGCCTTTGAATCTCTCTGGGAGTTTTTCTCTGTGACATCATTCTTTTAGAATTATAGTTTTTTTGTTTTTTTTTTTTAAACTGAAAGGAAACCTAGAAAACTCCTTTTCATGGCTTTGCCCAGGGAAAAAACAGCTCAATGAATAAAAATGAAGGAGAGAGTGCTAGATTTGGTCTTGGGAACCCAAGTTTCATTCACAGTTTTTCTAGTTACCAAACATGGAATCTTGGCTAAATAATAAACCCACCTTACCTGAATTTGCCTTACTCACAAAACTTCTTAATTATGGCTCTGTTCTGGGATTTCTTTCAACTCTATATATGATAATACTGTGAAATAATGTAATATTTTATAAAATATATGACATGTTATATAATGATATAATGTAATATTGTAGTGGTCTACCATTTCCTTCTCTATCTTACTTTACAGATGAGAAACTGAGGCAAACAGGCTTAAATGACTTCCCAGAGTCACACAACTAAGTGTCTGAGGCCCAAATTCTCTACTCATACCCTACCCACCAACTTAACCACACTGCTCTCCATCTCTAATTCTTTCTGCCCTTCCCTTTTTAGTCCATTTACAAGGGCCCATCCTCACACATACTCAAAATCTGCTGCCTTATCACCACATCATGAAATTCTTTTCTTTCTTCAAAACTAGGCTTAGTTGCTGCCTCTTATATGAAGCCTTTACTGATTTTTCTCAGCTGGAATGGGCTTCCTTCTTGTTTAAATGTCCCTGGAGCACTTTGTCCAGATTTTTCTTTTGTTTCTAGCACATTACTCTGTATAATAACTATTTCCTTGCACAGGAGTGAGCATAGAGACTGGCCCTGTGACTTCCTCGGTGTCAGGATAAGAAGGAGATTAGAAGTATGATTTCATTGGTATAATGAGCTCCCAGGGAGGAACTCCCTCTTACTAGTGTAGATAAGCCCCTTCTTTGAAACTTAATGGTCTTAGGGAGTTGTTTGGGGAGCTGAAAGTCTATGTGACTTGCTCAGAGTCACATAGTCCATGAGCTCACATAATCCAGAAACAGGGCTTGAAACCAGATCTTCTTTGCTGCAGGGCCAGCTCTCTATCCATTATTATTTGTATACATAAAGGTGATCATGGAAGCCGTAGACTCAGATAGAATTGTAGAGGAAAAGGCAAAGATGCCCCAAATAGAACATTAGAACACATCCATGATTTTAGGGACATAAGGGTAAGATTTATTTTCCTTTTCTTCTCTAGGGCAATAGAGTAGATTGCACATAGTTGGTGCTTAATACAATTTATCAAATTGTTTTCTTGAATATAGAATGTCAGAGCTGGAATCTCTCATTCTGAAATTTTACAGATAAAGATACTGAGGACCAGAGAGGGTCAGTGCTTTGTCAAAAATCACACATGAAGCATGCCCAAGAGGCCAGGCCTATTGACTCCCAGCCCAGGAATCTAAGGATCATAGAAGTTTAAAGCCTGAAGCAATTTGAGGGGCCGTCCAATCCAACCCTTTCATTTTACAGACTAGGAAACTGAGAAGCTATTTCCCAAGGTTATGAAGTCATATAAATAGCCACATGGAGTATGGAATCCATGTCCCTGCAATCCATAGCTTTTTTCCCTTCCTCATTCCTCTTTCCCCATTACTTGTCATGCTCTGAAGTAGGGGGTGGGTGAATAAGGGGAAGCTAAGTTTATAATTGAATTCATGATTAATTTTCAGAGTCAATGACATGACTATCAAGAGGAATGCTCACAAAAGACAGAATTACTCTAGCCTCCCCATCATTTTGTCTGTCCAGGACTAACTTGTAAGATAATCTGTGGTCACCCCTGGATAACAAAGTGACTGATTGTTATCTGAATCCTCAAAATGAGTAAGTGGAAAAGTTGAAAGGTAGAGATGAATTTGCTCAGGAACAGAAATAATTGGCTAATCTGAGCTCTTAGGAATCCAGGCTTAGAGACATGATTAAGACAGTTGGTTGATCAAATGGCCTGATCTGTCAGCAAGGAAGAGGGAGCTCAGCCCCTACTTTCCTAAGAGGAGGAGGGAGCATCTTGAAAACCTCCTCTCCAAATGGAAGAAAGATTAGCTTATTCTGCTCAGTCACAGGGGATAGAGCTAGGAGCTAAAAGTAGGGATTACAGGAAGGCAAAGTTAGATTTGATGGGGGGAAATCTTCTTAATAACTAGAATGCTTTTAAAGTGGCTGCCTTAACAAGGTCTCTATTACTGGAGGCCAACAAGCAAAGTCCAAACATCCTATTTGCTGGATTGCCTTAGAAAATGTTTAGATGTAAGAACTGGGCAAGTCAAAGGACATTGAGATCTTAGAGAGAGTCCAGAAGAGGGTAACAAGAATAACAAATGGCCTTCCAGACCATTCCATCTGAAAACTCACTCAAAGCTACCCCAGACAGTCCAGTGATTGAGGGCTGGAATTGAAATAGGATGAAATACTCAGAAGCCATAAAATAAAATAAAAGTAAGCTTACAAAAAGCATACAGTTTACTGATTCAAATGAATGTTGTTTATTCGATGACAATGGTGGGAAAAACAAGTCAGAAAGGCAGCCTTAAGGGGCATTAGGAAGATCTCCAGCACATCAGTTTTCCATAGGATGAGCTTTTTATGCCTTGGTGAACAAGGAAGCAATGCCAACAGTGTGAGTCCTATCTATTTTTTCTTTCATATCATGACTAATATGGAAATATGTTTTGCATGATTGTACATCTATAACCCATGGCAAATTACATATCATGTATATAATGGGAAGATGAGGGAGGGAGGGAAAAATTTTGGAACTCAAAATTTAAAGAAATGAATGTTTGAAATTGTCTTCATGTGTAATTGGGGAAAAATAAAATATTATTAAAAAACAACAACACTGTGAGACCTAGTAGTTCTTAGACCAGTCAAATCCCAGTCCCTCAGACCAATCAAATCCTTATCTCCTTACAGGGAAACTGGGACAGCCTGTGTATAATAAATACTAATCTAAGTACAGTAACATAGGAGGACCACTTAAATTATATATAGATATTTAACCTGGAGAGGAGATGACTTCTGGGAATATGGTAGTTGTCATTAAGTATTTGAAAGTGTTTTTGTCTGGAGCAGAAATTAGGACTAATCTTTTTTTAAGTGTGTTTCTTTCATTTTAAAATTTAGGTGTATTTTATTTTTATTTGTGGAGTAAACTAAGCATTTCTTTTTTTATTAAAACTTTTTATTTATAAAACTTATGCCTGGGTAATTTTTCAACACTGACCCTTGCAAAACCTTTTGTTCCAAATTTTCCCCTTCTTGCCCCAACCACCTTCCCTAGCAGATAGTGCAATACATGTTAAATATCCTAAAATCTATGTTAAATCACATATATATATATATGTATACACATATATATGTATATACACATACACACATATATTTATACAATTATCTTGGCTGCACAAGAAAAATCAGATCAAGAAGGAAGAAAAAACTGAGAAAGAAAACAAAATGCAAACAAACAACAACTGAGAGAATAAGAATGCTATGTTGTGGTCCACACTCAGTTCCCACGGTCCTTTCTCTGAATGTAGATGGTTCTCTTCAGCACTGAAAAATTGGAACTGGTTTGAATCATCTCATTGTTGAAGAGAGTCACGTCCATCAGAATTGATTGTTGTACAGTCTTCTTATTGCCGTGTACAATGATCCTGGTTCTGCTTATTTCACTTAGCATCAGTTCATGTAAGTCTCTCCAGCCCTCTTTGAAGTTGTCCTGCTAGTCATTTCTTACAGAAGAATAATATTCCATAGTATTCATATACCATAATTTATTCAGCCATTCTTGAATTATGGGCATTCACTCAGTTTCCAGTTTCTTGCACTGTCAAAAGGGCTGCCACAAACATTTTTACACATGTGAATCCTTTTCCTTCCTTTAAGATCTCTTGAGTTATAAGCCCAGTAGAACACTGCTGGATCAAAGGGTATGCACAGTTTGATAACTTTTTGAGCATAGTACCAAATTGCGCTCCAGAATGGTTAGATCCATTCACAGTTCCACCAACAATGTATCAGTGTCCCAGTTTTCCCACATACCCTCCAACAGTGGTCATTATTGTTTCCTGTCATCTTAGCCAATCTGAGAGGTATGTAGTGGTATCTCAGAGTTGTCTTAATTTACATTTCTCTGAACAATAGTGATTTAGAGCACTTTTTCATGTGACTACAACTAGTTTCAATTTCTTCATCTGAAAATTGTCTGTTCATTTCCTTTGACCATTTATCAATTGGAGAATGGCTTGAACTATTATAAATTTGAGTTAATTCTCTATTTATTTTAGAAATGAGGCCTTTATCAGAACCTATGAATGTAAAAAATGTTTTCCCAGTTTATTGCTTCTCTTCTAATCTTGCTGCATTAGTTTTGTTGGTACAAAACCTTTTTAACTTAATATAATCAATAATGATCTCTAGTTCTTCTTTGGTCACAGATTCCTTCCTCTTCCACAGATCTGAGAGGGAAACTATTCTATGTTCTTCTAATCTGTTCTAATTCTTTATGTCTAGATCATAAATCCATTTTGAACTTATCTTGGTATATGGGGTCAATACCTAATTTTTTCCATACTAATTTTTCCCAGCAGTTTTTAATCAAATAGTGATGTCTTATCTCCAAACCTGCAGTCTTTGGGTTTGTCAAATACTAGATTCCTATAGTCATTGACTGTTTTGTTCTGTAAACCTCACCTATTCCACTGATCACCTGTTCTATTTCTTAGCCAGTACCAAATTGTTTTGATGACTGCTGCTTTATAATATAGTTTTAGATCTGGTACAGTTAGGGCACCTTCATTTGATTTTCTTTTCATTAATTCCCTTGAAATTCTTGATCTTTGTTTTTCTAGATGAATTTTGTTATATATATATATATATATATATATATATATATATATATTTTGGTCAGTAAAATAGTTTCTTGGGAGTTTGATTGGGATAGCACTAAATAAATAAATTAGTTTAGGTAGTATTATCATCTTTATTATATTTGGTCAACCTATCCAAGAGCACTTGATATTTTACCAATTGCTTAAATCTGACTTTATTTGTGTGGAAAATGTTTTGTAGTTTTGCTCATATAGTTCCTGACCCTCCCTTGGCAGATAAATTCCCAAATATTTTATCCTATTGACAGTTATTTTAAATGGAATTTCTCTTTGTATCTCTTGCTGTTGAATTTTGTTAGTGGTGTATAAAAATGCTTATGATTTATGTGGATTTTTTTATATCTTGCAACTTTGCTAAAATTGTAGATTATTTCTGATAAGTTCTTACTAAGAGCTAAGTCGATACTTGGCAATTCTCTAGTTCCGGCCTTTACTGGGAGTTTTACTTGTGAACTCCTGGGGGAGGAGCTTGTATGCTTAGGAGGAGCAAGTTCATTGGTTGAAGTGATTTTCCCCAGAAGCCCTTGCATTATCCCATGCCCATTCTCTGGGAGGATAAAAGAGGGCGGCACTCCAGAGATAGAGAGTCTCTGTTCTAGGTCAGAGTTAGAGCGGCTCTCTGGAGGAGAGAGAGTGTCTTGTTTAGATCAGACTTGAGGCGGCTCTCTGGAGGAAGAAGTCTCTCCTCTAGACCAGAGAGCAATTGGCAGTTTCTGGAGACAACAACACATTAGATATATAATATATAATATATAATATATAATATATTATATATTATATATATACATGTATATATATGTATATATATATATATATATATATATATATATATATACATAATAGTTTTTTTTAGTTGATATTTTAGGGTTCTCTAAGTATACCATCATCTCATTTGCAAAGAATGTTAATTTGGTTTCCTTGTTACCTATTTTGATTCTTTAATCTATTTTTCTTCTTTTATTGCCAAAGCTAGAATTTCTAATACAATATTGAATAGTAATGGTGATAATGGGCAACCTTGTTTCACCCCGATCTTATTGGGAATGGTTCCAGTTTATTTCCACTACATATGATGCTTGCTGATGGTTTTAAAAGATGCTACTGACTGTTTTCAGGAAAAGTTCATTTATTCCTATACTCTAGTTTTTTATTAGGAATGGGTGTATTTTTTGATTTTGATAAAAGGCATTTCATAAAATATCTTTTCTGCATCTCTTGAGGTAATCATATGGTTTTTGTTAATTTGATTATTGACATAGTCAATTATGCTAATAGTTTTCCTAATATTGAAACTTCCCTGAATTCCTGGTATAAATCCTATTTGGTTGTGGTGTATTATCTTGGAAATGATTTTTTGTACTCTCTTTGCTAATATTTTATTTAAGATTTTTGCATCAATATTCATTAGGGAGATTGGTCTATAATTTTCTTTCTCTGTTTTTGTCGTACTTGGTTTAGGTATCAGTACCATGTCTGTGTCATAAAAGGAATTTGGTAGGGATCCTTCTTTCCCTATTTTTTCAAATAGTTTATATAGTATTGGAGTTAATTGTTCTTTAAATGTTTGGTAGAATTCACATGTAAATCCATCTGGTCCTGGATAAACTATATATTTCTATAGCATAGCAAAGCATAAAAAAGACAATAGCACATGAAATTGTAAATCTATTATATACAACTTGATATTCCTTTTAAATATTTAATAAAGCTATCATGAAATTTTTTCTCTTTCCCCCATGGCTACCATTAGACATACATACATATATCATCAATATATATACATATATATATACATATATATATATATATATATATATATATATATATATATATATATATATATATATATATAAAATCATTCTATATATGCTTTTATTAATCAGTTTTTTCTCTGAATATATATATAGTGTCTTACTTAGGACTATTCTTCTTATATAGGCAGGTAGGTAATACAGTATATAGAGGGCAGGATTTTAAATCAGGAATAATTGAATTCAAATTTCCTGAATTTGGAGCAATGGTAGAAGGAGGTAAATTTATACCTGATGTCAGAAAAAAATTTCTCAACCATTACTACTGCCCCAAAGTGGAATGGGCTTCCTCTTAAGGTACTGAATTCCTGACCAATGGATATGTCTTCAATCTAAGATTTGATGGCCCCTGGACAGAGACTTTGCCAAAGGGAGTCTTGATTAATCAAACTGTACTTTTATTTCCCCCTTTCTTTTCTCAAGTTTGTGCCTTGACTCATTCTTTTTCCTATGCTTAAAATGGCTTCCCCTCTCAACCTTTTCCTTTCCCTCCCTTTCCCTTCCTTTCCCTTCCCCCCCTTACCTCATTTCTTCTTTCACTTTCCCCACACTCAATGAATTGCCATTGAGTGTGAGGAATTCCATTTTAAAAAACCTTCCCTTAGATATGAACTCCTTGAGAGCAGGTAGTTAATAAATGTTTATTGACTAACTGACTTACTCATCTTCTTAGAAATAACCTTCCTTCTGTATCTTAAATTACACTTTGTCTTCATCTTTCTAGAACCTTTATTATATAAAATATGTGCATTAAATCTATACTTTAATACATATTCAAGGCTTACCCTATATGTTCTTCTGCTGTTGTGTTTATAACATTCAAATGCTTAATCTGGCCAATGACGGAAATCCTTCAGAGGTTCTCTTGATTGGCCAAAATATTTTTCTTGATTTACTTTGATTGGTCAGAGCTTATCACAGGAAATTTTGTTTTTCAGCTAAGTGGCAGCTGCTGCCTTAATAAAGATATTTTACAAACAAAGCACATGGGCAGTTTCAACAAAGAGGTCAAGTCTGATGTTTGATAGAACTGATTTCATGGCCTCAAGGAAAGCTATAAGAACATAGTTCTAAAATGGTCCAGCATATGAATTTGAAAATAAGGAAAGAAAAGCTAAATACTTCTAGAGATAAGCAGGCTAAAATCTAAGGATATTGTGTAAGAATATTACTTAAGTGATAAACTTTCAGTCACTTTATTTTGTTACAGGAATACTATTCTTTTTCCTCTGGTCTCTTTACTTACTTTTTTATTTCCATCAATTCTGAGATTTTATTTCACGGATAAAATTACCTATTCTCTTCCAGTGTGTCTTGTGCCTTCTATATGTTTGATTTGTAATTTTCTAATCCCTTTTCTCTTAAATTCTAACAAAGATTTAAAAAAAATCGCAACTTCAGAGTAATGATGCTGTAGCAGAAAAAAGGAATTCCTTCATTTAGCAACACTAGGTTGGTTAAAGTGGAAGACATACAGAAAGGACTCTATCCTAATAACTTGGGATGCCAGTGAGGAGAAATCAAGTTAAGATCATAAATACAGGTCATTCCTATAATATAGTGCTTTATAGTTTACAAAGCACACCCCTCACTATACAATGAGCACTTCTGTCCCCCTTCTTTGTAGTAAGGTGAGATTTTGTCCCAGCAGGGAGACAAGCAAGAGAGAAAGCAGCATTCAGAAGGAAGCTGTGGAAGGGAAGACTGAAGGTTAGAATAGCTTCAGGACAAAAATGATGGCACTGTTTCTTATCAGGGCCAAATGATGAGTCTGCCTGTCCTTTTTTGAGATTCATTGTAGATTTGGTCATGTCTGTCTCTTCATGTCCCCATTTGGAGTTTTCTTGGCAAGACACAGTGGAATAGTTTTGCCATTTCTTTCTCCAGCTCATTTTATAGATAAGGAACCGAGGCAAACAGGGGTAAGTGATTTTCCCAGGCTACTCTTTTAGTAAGTGTTCAAGGCTGGATTTGAACTATGCTAAGGCTAGACTTGGTTTGAGGTCCCTGCTAATGACAGGACAACAGGAATCAGGGGAAACAAACCCATCAATCTTTATGAGTTTTAGGTTACATTGAATCCCAAACTTCACTTACTAAATTGAGCCAAGATTCTGAATCTAGAATCCAGACTTTCTGTGTTAATATTAGAAAACTGTCTCTACTGAGAGTATGATGCAAGCATTAATTAGGAGGAAATACACATCTGCCATGCTCACTAACTAACAAATTCATATTATATTTTCTACAATTTCTAGGTCCTAATCAATCCTATGTCTGAAGACTTTCAGGGCCTAGGAAAGTGGTAAACTTTCAGTCACTCAGTAGATATTTTACAATGTGTTTATTCATTGCTTTTATTGTTCCTCTGCTCTGTAAACACTTTTTAGGATCCTTAAGAATATGTTTTTGATTTTTCTAAGATTTAACTCTGTTATGTCGAGGTCATGTTACAAAATATATTTATACAGGTAGAGTCTAACTATGGGGGTGTTTAGAACAAAGGGCTGTGCTGGAGCCAGCTCTACCCAGCTGGATGAAGTTGATTGCTACGTTTTCATTGTGAGTATTTAAATATCGGAAATCAACAATCCTTACAAATCAAGGCTTGTTTTATTATTTTGTTAATTGCTTAAGATAATGTTAAATATATTAATAAAACTGATTATTATAAAAATACATACATATTTATTTCTTTTGAGAGCCCTGTTATTAAACATTTATGACCACATTCTTATTTTTTCTCTATAAACATTGCTTGAGCTCAGAAATAATGCAGTAGAAACCTCAGGGGATGAAATCATCAGCATTCTGAAAGTCTGCTGACTATAGGCTAATAGCAACAACGACAACAACAAGAATAACAACTGTCATTTATATAGCATTTTAGGGTTTTCAGAGTGTTTTATATCTTTTATCTTGTTTGAGACTTATAACAGCCCTGCTTAAAGCTGTTCTATTTGGGTAAATCAAGAATTCTGTATATTCCTAGATAATCACTCAGGATTGTCCTATTAGAGATAGAAAGAAGGATGGTCACTCTCTAAGAACTATAGTGAACTTAGGACTTTGTAAGTTCTTAGACCTAATACAGTGTGAATGTACAACCACAAGGATAAGTGTGGGAATAAATTATCCAATGACCAGGTAATAATCAGGACTGATAATGGCAGAAACATTTCTTAGGTCTTCCTTAACTTAGGTCTTCCAATTCTACTTATATACTTTATACTATATCACAGCTGTCTTTCATTTAATGGATACGAACTGAGAAATGCTAAATGTCTGTAGTGTATACTATATATTTCAAGTGGGCTTAGAGTATAGACAATTTCCCTTTACTTGCTTACAGTTCCCTTTTGCCTGAGTTGGTTGGATCAAATTCTGCCGTGTCACTTAGTTTCACACGAATGACATGACCCAGTTAACCTAACTTTGCTTCCTCAGGATCTTCCTGGGAGAAAGCCCCATCAAGCCTCCTTTGTCTCTTGACAGTCAAGTTGATTAAAGGGTTAATATTTCCTCCAACCCTCCTTTCCTGAGAGAAGGATTCCTGGGATTTAAATTGTCATAATTTTGTAATTGTTCCCCAGTGGAATGCACCCATTTAAATAATTACAGCATTTGTAACCCACTTAGAAAACAAGGTCTTTTTGACGTGAACACTTAAGAAACAATACATTCCACACCCATCTCTCCAAATGGCACTGTTTTTTGAATAATTTCTTTGAAATGGAGTCTAAATATATACAAATAGATGTATCTGAAATGTCACATATTCTGAATACATTTGCATGGAAAGTGTTCCTTCTGAGGAACAGAGTTTTGGAGTCAACGAGAGTTTCTGATAGAAGAAGCAAAGCAAAGAAGGGTGAGAGGGAGTGGGGAGGAGAAGAGGGGAAAAGAAGAAGAATGAAGAAAGACCTTGAATAACAATGTCATCAAAGACCTTGGAAACCTTAGAAAATAGAATGTGAGAGCTCAAAGGGACCTTCCCTGAGACTGTTAAAAGAGGAGAATGTTAGTAATGGGAGAGATCTTAGAACACAGAATGTGAAAATAAAAAACAAAAACAAAAACAACAGGACACTAGGATGAAAATAACTTAAAAGGACCTTTGGAATTTCATATCAGTAAATCAGCAGTCATTGAGTACCTACTATGAACTAAGCATTGGGAATAAGGAACTAAGGACTGGGAATAAAAAGAAAGGCAAAATAGCTCCTACCCCCAAGGACCTTACAGTCTAATGAAGGAGAAATATGCAAACAGCTATGGATAAATAAAATATACACAGGATAATTTGGGTAATCTCAGAGGGAAGGTACTCATAAAATGTGTAATGAATGGCTATAGAACAGAGAACATGGATTGTCAGATCTATAAAGCAGGGGTTATTTAGGTCCACTCCTTATGTATTGATTTATTCTGCAGGGAAAAGATATCTTTTGGCATTTAAAAAGAATGGCTAATATACACACATACATATACATACGTATATGTGTGTGTGTGTAAATCAGCGTAAGCTTTCCAAAGTATTTTATAATTTTTTTTTATTTTTTCTTCATAACCATCCTGCAAGGTAGGTACTATTTCTATTCCCATTTTACGGATGAGGAAACTGAGGCAGAGGGAAGGTACATGGCTTGTTCAGGGTCACAAAGCTAGTGTTTGAGGCAGGATTTAAACTTAGGTCTTTTAGACTCAGGTTCAATCTGCTGTGCACTTAGGTCACTGTTCAAGGTCACTTTGACAGACTTTGGTTTAGAATGAGTTATCCTTCAGGTCTTCTCATTCCTGATTTAGCGTCCTCTAGTCCTGTGGTCCTGCATATGTTTCTTCCCTTTGTTCCAGGCCCCAGGGGGAAAAATGAAATCCTCTGAAGCCAAATCCATCAGCTGACAATGGCAAACGAAGAGAATTAGGGGAAATAGATGGGCTTTCAAAGCTTTCTCTTTGCTTCTTTACACGCAGTTCCATAAAAGCTAAAAATGCGTGTGGAGAATGAAAGCTGCCAAACGCCCAGCCCCCGCAACATCTGGAACATCTTCTCAGCTGCTTTCCAGCGTCAGGCGAATGCAGATTAAAACAAACAAACAGGGAGAACAGAGAAAGTCATCCGGAGAGCAGGAAGCTGAAGAGGAGACAGAAATACTCTAGAGAAGAGAGGGGCAAGAGAGCTGAGAAACATCTTCACCTTCCCATTTGGAGATCTTCAGAACCAGAGCTGGAAAGCCCCTTAGGTCACCTAGTCCAACCCCTTCATTTTACAAGAGAGGAAACTGAGACTCAGAGAGATTTGGTGATTTGCCCAAGAGCATGGTAGGATGCACTGGCTCCTGAGTAGTATGAGACGATTGGAGGAAGGGATTCATGTCAGGGTAGCAGAGTCAGGAAGCTAAAGGTGGAAATAAAGAGCGTGATCCTGTGGGAATGTTTTGAAAGGATGAAGACTTTTTAGATCAGACAGATAGTGGCTGAAATATCATTAATAATATTGATAATAACAACCACAGGGATGATAATGGTACTGGTGGTGATAACACTGATAATTACAAAAATTTATCACCTACTATATACCTAGAAAGATATGATCAGGTGATAGCAATTACACACCCCAAACTAACCATCCTTCATAAACTAAGAGAGGACAAGTCCCCCTATTACAAATACAAACTGCCAAATATCCTTGAGAATTAAACCCACAAATTGTACAGGAATTATAGCATCATTACAGACAAAGCTATTACCCATAGAATAATCGAATCATACCACTGATCCATAAAATTGTAAGGATGTTTTTGAATAGACATGGCCATATTCATTATCTCCAAACTATATGGAATGCAAGGCTTTTGAAATCTCGTATTCTAGTGAAAGAAATCAAATCCATGTAGGAGAAGGATGAAATACATATCATCCCCATTATCCTGTCTAATAATGGAGTTATTCCAAGGAGTTATACATGGAGTCTTCAGATTATTCAGTTACAAAAAGAAATAATTCAATCCCCCTGTATAATAATAGTTCACAAAGTAGTGAAGTGGATAGAGTGCTAGCCCTAAGACAACCTGAGTTCGAAATCTCTCCTCAGATACTTACTATCTGTGTGACCCTGGGCTAACCCTATTAGACTCTGTAAAACGAGTTGGAGAAAGAAATGACAAACTACCCCAGTATCTTTGCCAAAACTCCAAATAGAGTATATGAAAAGTTGGACATGAGTAAGTGATGTGTGTATGCACATATGTGTACATGCACCCACATGTACATAAAAGTATACGTGTATACATGTATCTATACACACATCCCAAAGGTCATTAAATAAGGGAAAATGACTAGTCCCAAAATTGTTTCTATCTGAATTTATCAAGATTCACTCATTCAACTAACATTTATTAAACACCTACAGTGATAAGTGCAGAGGAACAAAAAGAGAAAAAAGGCAGTCCTTGTCCCCAAAGAGCCTACAATCTACAACACATAAAAGAAACTGAAAGGGTATGTAAGGGTCTCTGGAGAGGGGATGATGAAGTCCTGGAGATGAAACAGAAAATTATTCTGAAGGGGTGAGAAATAATTCTGAAGAGGTGCAAGTTTCAGAGTTGATTTTCTCTTGCAGAATGGTGAGTTTCCTGGACACCATGAATGCCAGGAGATCATTGAATGAGAATGAAGATGAAAAGAATGAGATGAACATCAACTGTGCCCATTTCTATATGGTTTTCAAATGTAACTTTCCTCATTGTAACTCTGGGTTAGGTAGGACTAATACATTACCCCCATTTTGTGAAAAAACACACTGAGGCTTAGAGAGGCTGGATAATTTTTTTTAAAGTAACTATTATAATAATTTGCATTTCATTTTCAATCTTTTATTTCTTGCACAAGTTAAGTAGTGCAAATATGAATAGCAGTATTCTCTGGACAAGGAAATAGATCCAGAACTTCTGAGTCAGCAGATCTAGAAATCCTGTCTCCTGCCTCCTAAGGTTATTGTTCTTTCCACTTCAAGGCAACTGGTACAGTAAGCCTCAATGTATGAGTGTGGTTCAGAGTGCTAGATTTGGAACCAAAAAGACTGAATTCAAATTTTTCTGTGTAACACAGCCTCAGTTTTCCTTTCTGTAAAAAATGGGGTTAATAATACTTATCTCACAAAGTTGTTGAAAAGATCAAGTGAAAAAACTTTGACTCTTTCTACACTTTAAAGTATCATATAAATGCTAGCTGTTATTAATATTATTAAGAATAGGGGGAAGGTGTGGAGCTTAGACACTGATCTTTAAGGCCTATAGAGCTGAAAGAAGGTGTTTGGGGGCCAAATTTCAGACTGATCTCCTTTCCTTGCTCCATGAGAGGCATCCAGGTTGGACAAAAATTCCAGCTTCCAAAGAAGAGAGAGAAATTCATATGATTTGCAAACCCCTCCTCATTCCTAGATGCCATCTTGGGGAAAGTACCAAAAGTCTCTTCCTCCCAGAGTCTTAGAGCCTGTCAGAGCCAGAGTCCAAAGCTGAGGAGATTGTGGCACTGAGCTGGGATAAGTCTCTGATGATTCAGAGTTCAGGACTAGATTGGGGACACTGACCACATGGAAAGAATTGGGATTGTCTGATCCCTGTAGAATCCACAGGTGCAAAGTTAATTCTCAGGGGACATTTTTATATGATCATTGATCTAGAACTAGAAAAGGGACCTTAGCAATCATTTCATACAACCATTTTACAGAAGGAGAAACTGAGGTCCAGAGAGGTTATGCATCATTAGTAAGTAGCATAGCCAAGGTTTGAATTCAGAGCTCCTTCCATTGCAATAATGATAATAGTCAGGATTTTAACAAATGTTTTAATGTTTGCAAAGCACTTGTGAATTATTTTCTCAGTTGATTCTCATGATAGTCCTTTAAAGTTGATATTATTATTATCCAGGGTCACAAGATTGATAAGTGGCACGATTTGAATTCAATTCTTCTTGATTCCAAGACCAGTATTTTATTCACTGATAGCTAGCTTCCTTTATACAACTTGTGATTCGTAATTTTGTGTGACGTGACCTAGAAAACACAAATACACAAACAATATAGAAAGTGGAAAATATTATGCTTTGATCTGCATTCAGGCTTCATCAGTTTTTTCCCTGCAGGTAGATAGGATTTTTCATCATATGTCCTTTGGAACTGCCTTGTATCCTTTTATTGCTGAAAAGGGCTAAACCATTCACAGTTGATCACTAGACAATATTTCTGTTACTGTGTATTGTCTTCTCCTGTTTCTACTCAATTCATTTTGCATCTGTTCATCTAAATCTTTGCAGATTTTTCTGAAATCACCCTGTTCATCATTTCTTACAGCACAATCATATTCCATCACAATTATATACCACAACTTATTCACCCATCTCCCAATTGATAAGTATTCTTTCAATTTCTAATTATTTGCCACAAAAAAGCTGCTATGAATATTTTTGTATTCTCCACCCTCACACCTTTTTAAAAAAAAATCTCTTTGGGGCACAGACCTAGTAGTGATATTGCCACATCAAAAGGTGTGCCCTTTTAATAGCCCCATTTCCTTGATTTTTTTTGCCTGTGAATGTGTGAATCACTTCCATTTTCTGCGCCTCAGAATCCTTATTTATAAAATGAATGGGTTGGAGTTGATCTATGAAGTCTTCCTGATGTCTGTTGACAAGTGATATTTTTCTCTTTCTTCTCAGTGACTAGTTCTTCTATTGTTAGGTGAGATGACCTCAGAATATTGTACCTCAGGTAGGAGTTTAGTTGTCAGGTATTTGTGCCTGCTAGATGTCCCTTTAGATATCCAGTTTGTATGACCTAGAGTGTTCCTTTCCATTTCTCTACTTGTGGCATCAACATCCATTCTTTCAAGCTATCTTTGACTTCTTTCCCTCTCCCTCACCTCCCACATCCTGTGGATTTCAGCACTATCTCTCACTTATATCTCCTCCACTAGTTGGGTGCTTTTTTGCCTTGGCAAGTCACCTACCCATCCCAGCCTCCTACCACTGTCACATTCCAAATGCAACTCCTTAGGGAAAACAAGGATGAAGGTGTGAGAGATAGGTTCAGGCAAAGCTATGGAACCAACTGACTATTCTCAATCCCAATCTGTGAAGGAGGGCCTCCAAGTAGCATATAAATCTAGTTTATAAAGGTTAGATAAAAGACAACAATTGGAAGAATCACTGATAATGATGATGTTAAAACCCTGATTTTTTTTTCAGGAGAGCATGAATGCATTTTAGGGAGAGTTTTCTGAGCTGTCAAACAGAGATGAAGACAAAGATCCTGATGACTTGTCAGAATTTCAGATTGGTTCCCTTTTCTCTTGTGTTAGTTTATTTTCTCATAGGATTTTCCTTCTGTGGGATTCAGACGTTTGCTTGATTGTCTCTTAAGGAGTGAAAACTGGGGCAGATGAAGTACTAGATAGATTGCAGTACTTTGGGGTGAGTCTATATGTTTTCCCTGCTATTATCTTCATCTGAAATCTCAGGCATGTCACTTCTTCTATCAAGGAATCAGTTTCCTTGTCTTATAGACCCAGGGAGTTAGTTTCCATGAATGTCTAAGATTTTTGCTAGCTCTAACTTTCTATCATTCCCATCCTGAATATCTCTTTCACCTCTGACATTACATATTCCAGGGTTCCTACCTAGTCTGGAAGGCTGAAGAGATTCAAGGGAGTATTCATTTATTTACAAGGAGGAGATTAATTAGGCAAATTTAATTTTTGTGGATTTAATTCATTTCTACCAGTGGCTTCATTAGTTCTCCAAGTGACTGCTTCTGTCATAATATTGATGGCAGTTTCATGTTTGTTTGGGGGAGAATGCTTCTGATGTGGATGCACAGCTGGGGGGCAACAGGGTGGTGTGACTGGCAAACAATCAGCTTGGGGAAGGAAGAAACTACTCAGAGCCTATGTCAGAGCCTATGCCTTAGCCCTAAATTTTATTACACAATTCAGGTTGTAAAAATTTATCTTATCTTTTTAATTAAATAAATCAACTTAATTAGAAAAAAAAAACTTTTATTTTTTGTGTGACCTTGAACAACTTACATAACTGTGCCTCCATTTCCTCATAAAGAGGAATTTTTATCTAATTGGTTATCTATTATTATTATCTATGAGTGTTATAACTATTTATAAGTTCCCTTTCATATTTAAACCTTATGAGATCCCATGAGGTCTTTAACCTAGAAGTCAAGAGACTTGAGTTTGAGTTTTCATTTTGCTTCTAAGTTGCTGTATAATCTCGGGAATAACTTCTCTATCTTATTCTCCTCCTTTTTGAAATGAAACAAAAAGGTTGGAATAAATGTCTTGCAAGATCTCTCCCCAAAACAACAACAACAACAACATCACCACCACCACAACAGCAACTAAATACTATGAACCCTAGTTTCTTTCTTTGTACTTTATTTTACTCAGTGGAGAGTGGTGACAATGATAATTGCCCTGCTTTCCTCCCAGGGCTGCTGTGGATACAAAGATATGAAAGATCAGAGAGATGCAAGCTAGTATGTAAAATATTTTAACCTGTGGGAATTTGATTTGATAACAATAGGTCACTCACTCTCTTAAAAATCTACCATGGCTCTCCATGGTCAATACCATCACATCCTTTCCTTATCTTGTTCCACCATCTTCCACTTTTCTTCTTTTTTCACCTTTTCTTCATGTTAACCTACTTGTGCCACTATTACTTTGCATGTATGGTTCTACAGTGTTAATTGTTAAACTTGAGGACTTTATAGCCCCATATGTAGAAAATATCTGATGGTCTCAGTTGATTCCAAATTCAAAATAAGCCCACAAGAATATGACTCAGTAAAAAAAAAATCCTAATGTGACCTTAGATTAATAAGTCAACAAGAATTTATTAGGCACTTACAGTGTACCAGGTATTGTGCTAAGCACTGGGAGTACAAAGAAAGGCAAAAACATTGTCCCTGCCCTCAAAGAGTCACATCTAAATGAAGCAGAGAATATGCCAGATACTATGTTTATGCAACCTAGATAGATAAAGGACAGAGAGAAGGTACTATCCTAAAGAAGGTACCAGCAGTTGGTAAATGGTATCAACAGAGGCAAAACTTCCAGGAAGAGAGAGAGGCAATGATCTTGCTCTCCTCTATATAGATTAGACTACGTTTAGAGCATGGTTTTCAGTAACTGGAAAAAATGGCAGAATATTTGAAGCACATTGAGAGAAAAGTAACTAAGTTGAGAGAGTAATGGAAATATGGTCATCAAGGATCAGGTGCTGATGGAACTGAGAATATTTAGCCAGGAGAAGAGAAGATTCGGAGTTAAATAAGGAACTGAGGTGAGGGTATGATATAGGGGGCAAAGGAACAAACACAACAGTGATTTTTAAACATATGAAAGTCTACCCAGGGCAAAGTAGAAGAGTTGGTTTTACTACAGGGAATCATGGGGAAGTGGGAATAGTCTTTCAAGTTCATATTTATCTCTGGTTTTGATTTTTGAAGTTCCATTTATGCAAGGCAGTTGAGTTCTATTTTCTATTTAAAAATAAATCACATGTGTTTAGTGCCTTGAGGTTTACAAAGTAATTTTTCACATCGTGTATAGTATATTATTATACTGTAATAGCATTTATATAATGATTTAATGTTTGAAAACTATTTTATAAATACTATCTTATTTTATCTCAAAAGAACTCTTGCAAATAGGTGTAATTATCCCTCCTTTATAAATGGATAAACTGAGGCAGAGAGAGTTAAAATGACTTGTCCAGGATCACAGAGCTAGTCGGAATTGAGGCAGGACTTGAACTCAGACTTTTTTTTGACCCCAGATCTATTTTGACTCCATCCACTTTGCGTACCAGACTTGAAGTCAGAAAGACTCAAATTCATGAATTCAAATATAACTTCAGTGTAACCCTGATCAACTCACTTCCCCCTGTTTACCTCACTTTCCCAATCTGTTAAATTATCTGGAAGGAAATGGCAAATTCCTCTAGTATCTTTGTCAAGAAAACCCCAAATAGAATCACAAAGAGTTGGACAGGAATGCAACAACTGAACAACAAAGCTGAAACTCAAATCAACAAAGTTACTTATTACATGGCAGTGGCATAGAATCATAGAAAGATTGGATTACTGAGCTAGAAAATATTTAAGGAACCTTGAAGATTACTTAACTCCATAATTTTAGAGTTAGGAACTGCCACCCAGAAAAAACTGACTGATTCGGGGTGACATGGGTAATAATTGGTGGGGCTTAGTTTTGAACTCAGGTCCTGTCACTCAAAGGCAGCCATTGTATCATTCATCCATAGGGAAGGAGGTGCAGAGAGGAAGGGCTCTATGCTTTCAGTGCCCAATTTAACCCAAGTAGAAGGTTTGGGATTAAAGACCAAGTTTTGGTTCCATATCCCTCACCCCTCCTAGGTCTTTGATAGGAGGCAGTAAACGATGGGAAAAAAACAAACAAAAACAAAACAAAACAAAAAAAAAACCAAACAATTCTCAGAACACTATGATCTGTCCCTTTCTCTGCCTACTTCACTGCCCAAACCAGAGGCTGTAATGGTACCTGGCTGCTGAAGGACTGCCTAAAGGCTCCCACTCAGTGATGAGATCTCTTTTCTTCAAAAGCAGCATGGTGGCAAATGTTGGGGTGGAGAGAGGGATTCTTTTATCTAGAATAAAATTACATTCCTATCAGGCAATGTGACATTGTCAGACTATGGGATGTATCCTCAGGAAGTGAGATACACCTGTTTCCCTGTTTTGTTAATGTAAGTGGGGGATGGGAAGAAAGGATTGCTCAGGCTCTCTAGTGTTTGGGATGAAAAGCTCATCACAAATTCAGCGCACAGAATCTTTGACTATCAGAACTAGAAAGAACTTTTGAAAATAGAACTCAGAGTATTACAGCTGAAATGAGGCCTTAGGATACAGAATAAACTACAGAAAGTCAGAGTGAGGAGCCCGTATCATTTGAATTCAATTCAATCTAAATAAACATTTATTAAGCATCTACTTTGCACACAACCCTAGAGTTGATCTTGGAGACACAAAGATTTAAAAAAAAATCACTTTCCCTGTACTCAAGAAGCTTATTTTCTAGGGGAAGGTTCATATTAGGATAAATTGGGACCACAGGAGTTAGTCTTGTTTGAACCTCTTTTTTATCTATTTTCTAGTGCTCTCCCCAGTTCAGAACATTGAGGGAAATGACTTAAAATTGACTTAGGGTTGGGCTCAAGGCTTGTTATTATTAATAGTTATATTTGACTCTCTGATCCTATTTAGAGTTTTCTCTGCAAAGACATTGGAGTGAAAAAAAAAAGACATTGGAGTGGTTTGTCATTTTCTTCTCCAACTCATTTTATAGATAAGGAAACTGAATCAGAGAGGATTAAGTACCTTTTTCAAGGTCACAAAGTTGGTAAGTATCTGAGGTCAGATTTGAACTCATGAGGATGGGTCTTTCTGATTCCAGGCCTGATACTCTTTCTACTGAACTACCTAGCTAGGACCTTCTCAAAAGGAATAAGAAATGTACTCATTGTAAATTATAGATCAGCTATAGAAGACCTATTTATTTATTTACTACACACAAAATAAATGCCTAAAACATAAAAGATTCCCCTTCTACCCCCAAGGAAAATTCTTTAAGGGACATTCTGGAGAAAGGAAAAACCACCAGGAATGCAAGTACAGAATACTTTGAAAATCTGCTCAATGGGCAGCTTTTTCTGGATCAACTAGTTGGGGATAGTCACAGCCTAAGGTTCTACAGCAATGAGATAGAGCCTCTGTGGCTCACCAGAAGATACTAGGGAAATGTTAAGGGCTGTACAAGACCACCCCCTCTCTCCCTTTCCTTCCCTCCTCCCTCTCTTTCCCTCCCTTCTTCCTTCTCTCTCTCTCTCTCTCTCTCCATATATATATGTGTATATATATATATGTATATATATATACATATATATATATATATACACACATACATACACACACATATTCAGACATACCCTAGTCAGGACACACCAGAGTGAGGAGGTTATTATTCCCATTATACACTGATAGACTATGTACTTATAATGAGGAGTGTTTTGGCTTCAAAGGATCAATCTGTACAAAGTATCAAAGGGAAATTTGAGGAACAAAATAACTTCTTTTTTTTCTGAGAGAGTTAGCATTCTCTGAGCCAGACTTTGGGGGAAATAGGATTTTAACAGGAGTAGGTAAGAACTCATTAAGTCCAGGAATAGGAGAGCACCTGATTGGCTCAGAAGTCAGAGAAATATTTCGTTAAATAGGTCCAGTTTTTGGAACTTTGAGTTCCTAGAGAAGAGGAGTATGAAAGAAAGCAGGAAAGGTAAGCTGGAGGGAGTTTGTGGAGATCCTTAAATACTAGGTATATGATATGTACAGTTATACAAAGTAAATTCCCACATTAGTCACAGTAATAAGGCATTTGTAAAAGCTTCCTAGCACTAGGGACATGGTCAGATGTGTGCTCTGGGAAGATGACAGTGATGATTGTTGTTATTATTTTTATTTAGGATTGTGGGATTTTGGCACAGAGATTATCTCCAACCCAACTCCTTTACTTTACAAAAGAGAAATCTGGACTTCAGAGAAGGGAAGTAACTTGTTAAAGATCCCATAGCTAGTAAATGGAAGTCAAGGTTCCAGTCTGGGTTTAGCCAAACCCATTCTTCTTTCCCCACACTGTTCCTTTGTTCTGGGTCTAGGTAGGGCTGATGGAATTCAACCCTGCCCTGGAAGATGAGACTGAACAACAGTTACTAAGCAAATGAGTGTATGCCTCTTGTGACTTTTACCACCAAGTTCTGTGCCCAATTAGCTTCCTGATGTCTTTCTCATCTTATCATCTAATAAAGTTATAGTCTGTAATTTATCAGTTTTCTTAGGGAATAAAGGGAAGAAGGTTTTGTTCATTTCTTTCTGGAGGAATCTCTTTGTTCCAAAAGCAACAGAAGCAATATATCCAGCTGCCAGAGTCTGACCACAGTCAGTGGGAATAGGAATCTGTACAATAATTACAAACATCTCCTATAGAGAGTGGAATGGGCTTCTTGGTCCAGAGAATATTCTCTCTGACCCCATATAAGTAATTGACTTTCCAGAGTTCAGTTTCTACAGGAATAGATGCATAGGAAATCAGAGATAGGAGGGAATTAAATACCATCAAGTCTAATCTACCCATTTTACAAACTGCGGAGACATTTACAGAGATGACTTAAATTGGAAGTAATTTTAGAGACCATTCAGTTTCACCTCCCCAACTCTCCCTACTCTCTCATTTTTCACTCATTTTAGAGATACAGAAACACAAGCTCAGTGAGGGTTGGGGACTTATCCAAGTTCACCAGTTAGTGGGACAATTTATTTTGATAATTGAGCTATAGCTTAATATAGAAGATTCCACTGTGTCACCTTAGATAATAGTTTTTGCCTCTCTGAGCCTCAGTTTCCTTGTCTGTAAACTGAGGGGGAATAAAAGGTCTTTTCTGGTGTCAACATTTTATGTTTTTTCCATTCCTTCTATCACTATTATTTTATACTCCTAAGGTTCCTATGTTTTGTATAATATATTCTCTAGTTCTAATAAATCCTACTTTCACATATTTTATAGGAAAGGCTTGACACAATTCAACCTTCAAAATCCTCAAAGTAGTAAAGTGATTGGGGATGGGTATTGTTTTATCTTGATGCCTTAAAATATTACCAAATACTCTGGTATAACAGCTACATCTGCCTCTAGGATGCAAAAACTTTCCTAAAAAATTGAACCACCCTTATGTCTCCCATGCTTGAGATTCTCTCCTTTCTTATTTTTTGCCTCCTGGCTTTCTTCGAGTTTCAGCTAAAACCCCACCTTCTGTAAGAAGCTGTTTCCAGCCTCCTTAATTCTAGTGTTTTTCCTCTAATATTCTCTCTAATTTATCCTCTTTCTGATTTAGATACTGCTGTTTGCATGTTGTCTCAATCATTAGATTGTGAAAGTCTTGACATTAGTGATTGTCTTTATCTTTCTTTGAATCTTTAATACTTTGCACAATGTCTGGCACAGAGTGTGTAATAAATTTTTCTTTAATTGACCTTTAGACCACTTAAGTGCCTTGTGACCTTGGAAAAGTTATGTTATCTCTGATATCTTTTGGATTCTTCTAAAATGAGGGTGATAGACCAAATAGTTTTTAAGGTCCCTTCCAGTTATGAGATCCAGTGTCCCTATGTTTCGAATTCCTCTGGGGGCAGCTGTTATTTTTAATTCTTGCTGCATTCAGTGTTAGCAGATATTCCGCATAGGGGAGGGCTCCTAGGCTATTGTCAGGGAGGAAGAAATAAACAGCCTATGGGGGAGAAGCGGGACTGATGAGGGTGACCTTTGGATCGCATGCTGATTAGAATGTATTGACCAAAGCTGGTGACCTTTAGAAGAAAACAGGTAACGGCTTCCTTAAAGAGAGCCATGATGAATTTTCCTATTAAATATCACTGCGTTTGAGGAACTGCGGAGAAAGGCCACTCAGTGAATGAAGGGATGGTGTTGACTCATTTCCATAGCTCACCCTGAGGCAGAGATGCCGGAGGAAACAATCACTGGGATGAGGGATGGACTGCCTAGAGCAGGAATGATAGATGAAAACAACATGACTGGACCAGCGTAGTTGAAAAAGTAACTAGCTTTGGAGTCAGGAGATATGGGTCCAGATTCAGACTCAGATACCTTCTATGTATAGGACCCTAGGCAAATTCTCCATTCTTGGATTCTTCAGTTTCCCCATTTGTAAAATGAGTTTGGGGGAAGGGGTAGGGAAGGATTTGAATCATGATGCTCTCCAATTTTCCCTCTAGCTCTGAGATTCTATCTACTAAGCTTCCCTTGTACTTCTAACAGTTCTATGTTTTATATTTACCATGCTTACTACCCCAAATCCCAGGGGCTTATTCTGCCAGACTTCAGCCTAAAGGAACCTCAAAGTTCTGCTTTTGGTGAGGGCCATGATGCGAAAGGATCAGGTCCTTAACCACAAGTGCCAAGAGACCTAGAGCCTCTAACAAGGGTCTCGGTCACCACATCTAATACAACTGGGTCAGGCTGACCCAAGGTTCAGGACAGAGGGGTCAGGTATTTCACCTGATCAAGGTCTAATTCAATAAGGCACCAAGCTTAACATAGATCTGTCATATTCTCATTTGTGGGATGTCTGCTGAAAATGTCTTATGCTTAGGACATTTTACTTGAATTTGGAGTTAGAAGAACAAAGTTCTAATTCTGTCTCAGGTACTTACCAGCTATGGGACCTCGAACTATTCACTTAGCCTGTTTCAGCCTCCAATTTTGCATTTCTGAATGAGAATAATAATTGCACCTATTTCATAGAACCAATGGGACACTCAATCAAGTAAAGCATTTTGTAACCTTAAAATTCTAGTTATCTATTATGGTTCATGATGATGATGGGTCTGAGTGTTGGTTTAGTCTGCCCCGTAGAGTCCCAGCTCTGGCTTAGATTCTTCATCCTCTCCAAAACCAGGTTCCTTTTATTATGAGTATGAACACCCCAAGTGTCTCTTCACTATCTCTTCACAAGATGCTCAGAGATGGAAATCCCAATAAATTGTTATTATGCAAGTCTGGTGACTACAATACCAAACTCCCTGCTTTTCTAATCTTAGTGATTTGTAGTGGATGACTATAAATCTTAATTCTAGATAAGAAAACTCCTTTCTCCCATAACCTCTCCCCATTCTCTGGTCTCAAGCCAGCTAAACCATAACCCTTTTCTACCTTTTTCTTTTTCTGCCCTTTCTTAATATTGTATCTTCTGTCATGAACAAACTCCCTTTCATACCAAATTCCCATTTTTATTTTTCCATATCTTTTTTGTGATCACTGAAAAATCAGCTCTTTCCAGAACAGAAGGGTGTAGGGTGAATTGAAAGGGAACAAACATTTATTAAGCACCTACAGATGCTGCACTAAACACATTACAAATATTATCTCATTTGGTCCATAAAATCCCTGGGTTGTTGTTAAGGTGTAGTCAATTTTCCATGACTGCAATTTGGGTTTTTTTTTTTTTTTTGGCAAAGATGCTGGAGTAGTTTATCATTTTCTTTTCCAGTTCATCTTATAGATGAAGAACTGAGACAAATATGGTTAAGTGATTTGCGCAGGATAATGCAGCTGGGCTATACAAATATGATATAAATATACATTTATACATGCATAAATATACATTACATATATATACATACATTATACACACATAGCAAGTACATAACTATATATACTATCCATCATTATTTGTCAATAAATATTTATTAAGCACCTAGTATGTTCTAGGTTTTATGCACTGGCAATGGAAAGCCCTTAGGATAAAAAGAAAGGCTGAAATTAGTCCCTGCCCTTCAGGAGTTTAAAATCTAATACAGAGCATAGCATGCAAACAACTGTATTAACAAAGTATACACAGGATAAATTGGGAACAATCAATATAAAAAAGCTACTAGCATTAAGGAAAGGATGGGAAAGGCTTCTTGCCAAGGGTGAAATTTAGTTGAGCCTTATAGGAAGCCTATTGTTATTTGTTCTTCTTTCACAAAGAGGACCATGACATCAAAGCTACTGGGAATGGCTTTTCTCTTTCCTTTTCCCTCTCCTTTTTTTTTTCTTTTCTTTCTTTTTCCTTTCCCTTCCTCTATCCACATAGGATTTAATACCCTTATCTGCAGGTAATCTGGAAAAAAGAATGTCTAAGTTGAGCCCTGAAATTTTGCAAAATATCTTGGGTTATGGACTTTTCTTTCTTAAGGACCAAGCCTTAAATCAAATCACTCCGAGTCTTAATTTATTTTTCAACAATAGATTCCAGATCAAGCCCCACTTGGTTATTTTTTGGGTTCTGATTGACTCAAAGTGAATGTAATTATCAATTGTTTCTGTTTTAGCCATAAATCCTGATATCCCTTCCTAGATATAGACATGGGTGGTGTGGTGCTGACTGCTGGAGAACCTGTGTTTTCTAGGTATTAATTGTTAGGCCAAAATTAGCACAAGTAGCAGAGAATCCATCCATACTTTGTTGCATCTCAACTTCAGGGGCTGCATTGAGTGAACAACATCTGAACAAAAAGTCATGCACTAACATTCCCTCCACTTTAGTTTTCCTTTGTAGCCTTTTCACATTGAAGAATTTCCTCTCAGTGTGGTGGCTGATTTTGTGTGAAAGCTGTCTTCACTGAAGGTATTTGACAACATGGCTGAACATGTGGGACCATCAGGTACAGCAAATGATGAAGTTTTGAATGTTGTAGATAAGTTCTCTTACTTTGGCAGTGTACTTTCCAGGAGTGTACCCATTGATAATGGAACTGACACACACATTGTGGGGGGTAGCTCAGTGTTTGGAGGCTTTGAAAGAAAGCATGGGAGAGGAGAGGGATTAGACCATCTATCAAACTGAAGTGCTATCAAGCTGTTGTGCTGACCTCATTGTTGTGTGCCTGTGAAACCTGGACAATGGACCAGTGTCATGCCAGGAGACCGAATTGCTTCCATCTGAATTGTCTCAGGAAGATTCTGAAGATCACCTGGAAGGATAAAGTGACAGACACCGATGTCCTTTCATGAACTAAACTGCCAAGCTTTCCAACTCTACGGCAGAGGGCACAACTCGGTTGGGCTGGACATATTGTTCAAATATCAAATGTATGCTTGCCAAACATATTATTTTATGGAGAACTCACATAAGGCAAGCACTCATAAGGTGGTCAGAAAAAGCGATACAAGGACATTCTCAAGATTTCTCTTTAGAATGATTGTATGAGATGGGAGACATGGGCACAGGACCATCCAGCATGGCGTGCCCTCATCACAGAAGGTGCTGTGCTCCATGAGCAAAGCAGAATTGAATTAGCTCAGAAGAAAGATAAGATACAAATGTTCACAAAGCTTATTTGTGTCCAAAATCTATGGCAGAGCATTATTGTTCTGATCAGCCACAGTCTCCCACATTATAACTCAACTCTAATATAGTGATATCATTTTGGTCTTCTTAGAGAATGAAGGACAACCACCGACCAACAAGATATAGACAAAGCTATCTATCCATATGTCTATGTATCTCTCCATCCATTCATCTATCCATCATCCATCCATCTATCTATTTATCACTCCATCCATCCACCCATCTCTCTACTCTATCTATATTCAGTACATTCAGTAAAAGAAGCCACTCCTTGCCTAATTTCTTATGTAGCCTCAGTCACTGCTTGGACATTGCCTTAAAATTGAAATCTTAATTTAAAAAGGTCAAGGTTTCACACTTCATCCAGGGCCATTTCCAGTCATCCTGATCTATCTCTTGCTGTACCCAGATGTCTCCAACAAGAAAGAAAGGACATCTACCTGCTTCTAAAAGGGACGAAATCTTAGATTCTTTCACTCATGAATTGTTGGCTCTCCTGACTACCAGCCTCTGGTTTACAAAATTCTTTCTTTACATCCATCCTTGGAGACAAGGGATTTTAAGTATTAATTACAGGGAAGAAGGCTGATATCCATAGAGATATCACAGAATATATTAATGTGTGTGTGTGTGTGTGTGTGTGTGTGTGTGTATGTGTGAGAGTGAATTCTGTGCTTCATAAAATTCTGGGGTCTGAAAGTCAAAAGAAGCCCCAAAGGTTATTTAATCCAATCCATAGATAAGAAAAATGCCCAAGATAACAAACCTGACAGGTCACTATTCCACTTATGCTTGAAGACCTCCAAGGAAGGGAACCCATTTCTCACAGGAAATCCATTCCACTTTTGTATAGCTCTAATTGCTAGGAGATTTTTCCTGATAGAAAGACTAAATTTTCCTCTTTGTAACTTCCACTCATTGCTTTGAATCCTGCTTTTTGGGATCAAGAGAAAAGTCTAATAATTCCTTTTGCACATGGGAACCCATTAAATAGTTGAACATAGCTATTACATCCCCTCTTAGTCTTCTCTTTTCCAGGCTAATCATCCCCAGTTGCTTCAACTGGATCCTTGCATGACCTAAATTAACGTTTCTTCACCATTCTGATTGCTTTCCTTCAGCTACCTGCCATGTTAGCAATGTTTTCCTTAACTACATTGTCTGGAACTGAAGCCCTTACCAGATGAAGGCAAATGAGGACAGAATATGGAGGCAACTGTCATCCCCTTGTTCCTTTTTTTTTTCCCCATTCCCTTATTCCTAGAATTTCCCTAGGATCACATAGCTAGAAATTACCAAAGAATTAACCTCGGGTCCTCCAACTAAAAATCAAGGTTCTAGGGAAAACCAGACCCCTGGGATTTCATTGTTTTAATTCTGTCTGCCTTCCTCTAGAAGTTATAGAGAGCATCAGGGTCCATCACAGCTCTTTTAAGTGACAGGCTTTTTCCTATGGGGTGATGCTTGTCTCATTCTTTGGAAGGAAAAAGTCAAAGCTGGGATGGTCCCAGAGTCACTAACCTCGGGAGGGAATTAATTAAACAATTATATTACCCTGCCTTTACTTCTGACACTACACAGCTGACATTAATTGGGCCACAATCAAGATAGTAATTCAGGTTAATTGGCTCCCTGCTGTCATCCCCTATCAGCTGTTTCAATATGTTGCTGTCATTTAAAAGTAATTAATTACTGACGGCTTTATTGGAGGGGGGTGGTTGACAGCTGACAGTGTGGGGAAGTTGGGGGTGGGTTTGAGGGAGACAAGACCTGGTGATTGGCAGCTGTAGGTATCCTTGAGTTATCCAAGTTGGGAGAGACCCTTGAAGGTATAGAGACTAGAAAAGGTCCTTAGCATGGATGTATAAAGAGTTTGAGCTAATGCACCAGAACATCCCCAAGGAGAGCATTTCCAGGGGCCCATGGGTAGGAGGGCACCTGAGAATGTCCATCAGGAGTCACCTAGGGCCTCATTCTGCATCTTATCTGGTCCAGCCCTTTTCTTTGCTAGAGGAAGAACATGGGTCTCAAAAAAGTGAAATGACTAGTATAATGTCCTATAGCTAGAACCCAGGTTTCCTGACTTCCAGGCCAGTTCTCTTTCCACTACATCTTTCTTTATATTCTCATATCTCCCCAATGACCTAACAACCTGCTAAGATCTAGAGCAAAGGCTTTTGAATATTTACCACTAAGGAATTTTTTTCCCTGAAATTCTGATTCAGCAAAGGTAGACATAAGCAAAATTTTAATTTTCAATGGGTAAAGTGCTAGCTTAGGAGTTAAAATGTCTTTAAGCATATGTCATGTTCTCTTCCTCACCTTTCCCTTGTACCCTTTAGTTCATGGACTCTCTGGGACAAGCTCCATTATTTCCCCGATCAGACTTACTGGCTTTCTGAAAGCAAGGGCATTGTATCCTTCTAAGATTCCTAAAAGTATAGCAATTTTCTGTGCCTATAGTTATCTCTTCCTGAAAGGCCCCTAAGTGACCAGGGAAAAGAAGATAAGAAGCCTTGGAAGGTTCAGGCGATTAGTAGGAAGTGTGATTGTTAGGGGATTTGGAGTCTGCACTCTGTTTGATGACCCAGCCCAGCCCAGTGTCTCCATCTATCCCCATAGCTCTCACTGAGCTGTCCAGGTGACAGACAAGTGGTATTTTTAGAGTCCCTTGGGTTGGAGGATCAGAGGTGTTAGGCCAGTTGCCGAGGAGGAAACATGAAAAGTGGCTGATGTTGTCTTGGTCAGATCGATTCCTATTCTGAGCATCATTTAAGCAGGACACACCACTCTGATGATTGCCAGCCAAGAAAGAGTGAGGCAATAACATGGTGATTCACCAACAGGACAGCAATATTTTAGCAAACTTAGCCATCCATCCATCAAGGGGCCTTTCTACCTTCAGACTTCTATATTTCCAAGGCCTTAGTTTCAACAGCTCATTCTAATATTGTGGGGTTTTATGATTCTACATTTATGAGAAACTAAGATTCTATGAATTTAACATTTCACAATTTTGTGATTTTAATGTGACTCCGAGACCATGATTATAAGAGTTTATGATTTTAACCTTCTAGGATTCTATGATTTCAAGGGTCTATGAGTCTAAAATATTAGATTCTACATTTATTTCTAAGATCCTAAAATTAATATATTTCATAATTCATAGATGTTATGCCTTTTTGATTCTAAGATTCCATAATTCTATGATTCTGTGGTCAATCCACCAATCTCATGAAAAGTTTATATTGAATATCTACTATTTATTTTCAGGGCATCTGGAACTTGCTCATATGGAAAATTCAGAGATAATTAATTTCTTCTATGAAGTCTGGAGCATCTTAGGAAAGACATAATATCAAAATATCAATTCAGCTAGATATAATACAACACAGTAGAAATCCACTAACAAATAAGGAATTTCAAATAATATAAAAGAGAATAGATACTAATACTCTTTAGGGGGGGCTCAAACTTTAAGTGTTCCAAGTCTGACAATGAAGGGCTCAGTATGGGGTAGAGTAAATAATTAGGGCTGACAGCCAAGTTCTTTCTTGAAGAATGGATAGGATTTAGGCATTTTAAGGGATAGCTATGATAACTACTAATTACATATAATGCAAGAAAGTAGTAGAAAATGTAATACATCACTGTAACCTGCAAAAATTGACCACTTACTGAATATTTAGCAAGCACAAATTGGTAGTTCTAAAGTTCACTTTCTTTGGTGAAATCCACATATTAGAAATACAGGCTTCAAAACATTCTGGAGATATTCAACAGACACAAAAACATTTGGGAGAACTCAACCACTTAATTGTTGGGGCCTATATCATTAACACAGACTGAATTGTTGCCTGCCATCATCTGATCACAACATTGATCCATAAAAACTCAGGAATTCACCAAGGACTTTCAAACTCTAAGCTACATGGAATGAATAACTATCATAATAGTTATTATGATAATTGAACAAAGCCTAGCAGATGAGAACAAAATAATGAGGGGCAGAATGAGGTACATATCATTCCTGTTGCCCTGTCTGCTACTGGAGTTGTACCAAGATATTTCAGGAACCCTATGGAGGATAAAATTATATCCTAAGACTTTTATTAAACTATAAAAAAGATGGAATTCTTGTAACAATCTCTAGAATATTAAAAATGTTGTTTAGTCATTTCGGTTTCGTCCAATTCTTTGTGACCCCATTTGGAGTTTTCTTGGCAAAGATATGGGAATGGTTTACCATTTCCTTCTCCAGTTCATTTGACAGTTGAGAAAACTGAGGCAAATAGAGTTAAGTGATTTGGTTAGGGTTACACAGATAGTAAGTGTCTGAAACCAGATTTGAATTCTGGTCTTCCTGATATCAGAAACAGCACCCCATTCACTATACCACCAAGTTACCCCATATTAAACAATAAAATCCCTAGACTATGTGTCAGAATTGTTTCTATGTAAACCTTGCTCCAAAAAATGAAGATGAGATAATAAACTATCACCAATAATAATATCCCAAAAGTTCATTCTTTTCTATTTTTCAATCTTTCGATTTTGTCCTATGCTTCTTGGTTGTCTCATGGAATTGTTGGCTCTTAAGGCTTCATTTTTGGGGGGAAATGTATTTATGTGGGCAATGTTTACAACTTCTATTATAAGCTATTTATTTTTTTTTCCATCTTTTCCCTCAAAACCTCTAATCATTGATTACTTAGGAGAAAATAGTTTCATTTGAATGCTGAGGTTGTAGTCTTTTGTGCAGATGGAGAAACATCTTTTTTTCTCTTAGATTTTCTTTGTCATTGTTACTTCTGGTGCAATTTAAAAGATTTTATTGAAGGATTTAAAAACATTAAATTTTTTTAGTGAAGAAAAAGCATTTTTCTTTTCTCTCTCCTCATTTGGGAAACAACAACAAAATAAGTCCATTGGTACAAATATATATGGCTAAACAAAACGAATTGTGTTTGAGTGTTATGAAAAAGCTGACTTATCTGGTTGTTATCTATACATGACATGGACTAGAGACATGGATATTTGCATAATGTGCCAGTACTCTAATGCCAGTACTCTAACATAATAAATTTGGCAACATCTTACCTGTGAGAGATGAGTTTCATACTGATTTTTGTTAAGTTCTCCTAGCTCCAAATAACATGTTGGTGACAGTATAGGGTAAGCATAAAGAATGACTTCAACATAAGCCTAGATTATATGAAATGGGAAAAGGTAGACAACCTGAGGTCAATAAAATTTTTCATTAAAACCAAATTCCAGATAATATATCTAATATGGAAATGAATAACAAAACATCCTTCTAAATGATTTTGAAAAAAATGAATATACTTGGATTGGAATTTTGAAGTCTTCAAAAAATTACTAGATCTTATCTTTGTCAGAATTATCAGATCACTGATAACAGATCAGATCAATGATCAAAAACAGTACATTTTTTTAAAGTGATGTTATTTAATAGTAATGAAGAAGACAATTGTTACAAAAATTTCAGGATTTGTATACAGAAGTATATTTGATGATTATAGCCATGGTAAGAAGCATAGGAGAAAAGATTAAGCTATCAAGGACAAGTATCATATATTGTCAGAGCAGGAAGTGCCTTCTATAGGCTTTTGAAGATCTCTAGAAATTTATTGGAAGATTACATCAAAATCTAACTAGCATATATAACAGAAAACTTGAAAGTCATATGGCTCAATTAAACATAACAAAAAATACTTTTTTTTTCTTGGTTTTCCAGAAAACCCCCAAAACAAAAGCATATTGGAAATGCTATCCACTTAACTGGCAATTGAAAGCAAAAGGCAAAAAGGTTAACATGATAAATGGAATCAATGCAACCCAAAGAACAAAATAAGCAATGCAATATCCATCAAAATGTTTACAATAGAAGTTTGAAAAATAAAGTAGAGGGAAGAGAGAGAGAACTCCAAAAAGAGGAAGATGTGAAAAACTTTTGTTTATCTATAATCAAAAGAAATCCGACACAACACAAAAGTCAGTTGTATCAAACAAGATTGCTCATCATCAATATAATGAATGAAAAAATAGTTATGTTAAGGCAGGTGACTGAAACTCTAGCTTCTCTCCAAACGTGGAAAGCAGTGGGGTCAGATAATATTAATGATCATTGGCTCAAGTGCTTCAATGACCCATTAGGAATTAGACATTCTGCTTCGCTTCTTTCAGTGATAGTGATCAATCTATCTGTCCTAATGGAAGTTACATCTATAAATTGAAAATACCAAATAGTCCCTCCAAACATAGGCTTATTGTAGGTTTATGCAGTTTTTAAAATAAAAGATGCATAGTTTATATCACATACAGAAACAAACAAAACTATACATGTTTATAATAAAATTACATCAGAGGAACAAAAATGATATTCCATAAAGTCACCAGGGAAGATGATGTTAATGATACTAGCATTTATATGAGGCAGCTAAGTGGTGCAGTTGTATAGAGCACTAGACCTAAAATCAGAAAGACTGAAATCTGGCTCCAGACTCTTAATAGTTATATAACCCTGGACAAGTCATTTAACCAGAAAGCTTTACTTTCCTTATTTATAAAATGAACTGGAGAAAGAAATGGCAAACTACTCCATTATCTTTGACAAGTAAACATCAAAGGTTATGACAAATAACTGAACCACAATAACAACAAAACATTTATTTAAGACCTATTATGTGCCAGGCACTGTGCTAAGTGCTTAACACACATTATGTCACTTGATACTCACAAAAACCCTATTTTATTATTATTATTATTATTCCTATTTTATAATTGAAGAAATTCAGGTGAAGTAATTTGCTCAAGGTCATTTAGTTATTAAGTATTTGAGGACAATTTGAACTCAAGTTTTCCCCATTCCAATTCCAGAGCTTTAGCTGCTGCTCTCTGTATCTGCCACCAGAACTAGAAAAAATTAAATATTTCAACTTCTTAAAAAATAAAATGAGATCAGAGACTGAAAATTATTATAAACCAATGAGCTTGACATCAATTACCGGGGACATTTTAGACTAGATTATTAAATCAATCAATAAATTAACGAGCATGTATTAAGTGCCTACAATGGCTTTGAGAGCAAGCTGCCCCCTAAAGTAAAGAGCCGTTTATTATTTATTCAGCAATTACTGAACAATTTGCCCCCAAATGCTATAATATTTACACTTCCTTTGTTAATTATTGCAAAGCCTTTGGCTCAGTTTTGCACTCATTGCTTATTCATGAACTACAAATATGTAGAATAGACCTAAGTCTGCTGAGAACACCAGAGTATGTAATGTCCACATGGAAAACTGGTCTGTCTTTAAACCATCAGCACAATAAAGTGAGGAATAATTGATATGAAGTATGATACTTTCAGGGAGACTATTTCAGTACATTATAGTTCTGCAAAATCTATTATCATATCGTCTAAATAGAATTTTGTATGACTTCTAAATGAAAGGAGTTTAATTAAAACATCTTATTAATCATTTGATACAGAAAGATGGCTTCAAGTTATATGGCTCTACTAGAACATTAAATAGTTCCTTCATCTCATGGAATATTTTTTCCAATGATATTAAAATGCCATTCCAATTTGACAGATTTAAAATGTTTAATGTACATCAAGCTAAGATATAGAAAGAAAACTTTGACTTTGAAATCTAAAAGTCTTTGAGTTTGAAATCTAAAAGTCATATTGGACCAATTATTAAAGGCAATACTTAGAAATATCTTGATCTTTAGGCAAGACATAAAGACATAAAGATATCAAGAAATAGGTTTTAACTAAATATGCTAAGAGACTTATTGGCATCCTGAAATCAAAGGTGAATGGGAAAAGACATTTAAAGCAACTAACGTCTCTAAAAGAATTGTCTTAATGCACACATTCAGAACTAGAAAATAGACCACAACAGATTTAGAAACAATAACAGATTGAAAGGAAACCAAAGTAGAATATTAATAGGACACAAGGACTATCCCCCTAAGGAAGTTAAAGAAAGATGAATATTTTTCTCTCATATTCTTAGGGTATATAATGGATGTCACCCCTAGAAATACCGTGGATTAAGCAGACAACACTTAAATGATAAATAGTAAAGGTACCTACCATTGATTTTGTTAAAAAGAGCCTCATATAATGTCTACAAAATAGCCAAGATCAAAAAAATGGAATCAAAAGACTGTCTAAGGGCAATATCAGTATTAATTCAGCCCCTGTTTAAAAAGTCATGTCAAATAGATAGATGAATCATTCTAATTTGAAGAAAGGTTATGAGGCCATTGAGGAGCCAGTTATTGCCATCAGAAAATTAGAAAGAGTTATTATGATGATGCCTGGATATAATGATCAATGTAAATAATTCAAGGAAGCAGAATAAAATGAAAAACACATTCCTGCTGGCTGAAAAATTTAGCACCTACCAAGCAAGTATCTAAAAAATATTAAATGATGAATCCCCCTATCTGTCATGGATTGATAGGTAACAAATCCTGATAGTACAAATGTATGTTTCAAAATGTCATGGAGAACTCAACTGGAAAACAGACATTTTGTCCACAATATTCCAGATATATGGATATAAAACAATTCAACATTAAGTTCTCACTACTTGCCAAGCACTATGCTAAGAACTAAGGATATAAATGCAGGCAAATAAGACCATTCCTATCATTAAAGAGTTTTTATCCTAATTGAAGATGATAATACATAAAGGGGAACTGGAAAGTTTTTTTTTTTTTTTTTTTTTTTTTTTTTTTTTTTTTGTGGGGAGAGTTCTCTTCTGTTGAGAAGTCTGGAGAATGAGTTGGAGGTGTAAATGAATGAAACATAACTGAGACTCCTCCTGAAATATTGGTGTAGGCAGACAATTCACCAATTCACCAATCAAGAATGTGGGGTCTCAGGGCAGAAATTTTTTCATAGTGGGAAGGAAACTATAGATAGTTAGATCTATAAGATCTAGACATAACACTGATTATATAAAGCTCAAGAAAAATGTTTTTAGTAGATCTTGCTGACCAAGTACTCCTATTCTCCAGGCTACATGAAAAGTTTTTTCATGCAGCAATCTAGTACATTCACATCATGTGGAAACAGGATGCCATATTTATTGTCCTGTGTGTTTGAGCTTCAGTGAACTTACAAAAGATACACTTCCATACAAATATTTTTATTCAATGACAGAAAGCAATTATTTTATCCTTTATAATAATCATTATAACTTTAAATATCTCAGAATACTATCTTTCTGACCTTTTTACATGTTACATCTATTCATATAATTTTTGATGTCATACTTTTCTAAGTTCTCTCCCATATAAATATCACTCGGCTCTTAGCTGAGACAGCTAGATGAAAAAAATCTTTGACCTAGATGTTGTAGGTATCTCTACGTTAAATTCTGTGTTATGTACAACTTTCTTTTGTACATTTCAGATAAAAGTGATATTCATCTGATGCTCAGTCTCCTCAGTTATTCCACAGTATATCCTTCCTTATCTATCTATCTATCTATCTATCTATCTATCTATTTATCTATCTATCTATTTATAATATATACATATACCCCAATCATGAGAAATAGCAGGTTTCACCACTTTCTTTCTATACTAGTCAGGCCTTAAACTTTCTTTTTGTTTAAAATTGTCTAGTCTGACATGAATACATTTAATTCCCTCTTTAATATAGTTTTATTATCTTTCCCGATGTAATTTGTTTAGCCTTTCTAAGCAATTAACACTATGCTACTTGATGAATATGCTAAGTACTGATATTATTTGATTGCCTATGGTACTTTTTAGTACCAGTTTATTTGAATAAAGTATGTTTTTTTTGCTAAGCTAAATAGCAAAAAGGATAGAACATAAACTTGGAATCAGGAAAACTCACCTTTACAATTTCAAATCTAAACTAGCCACATACCAGCTGTGAGATTCTGGACAAGTCACTTATTACTATTTGCTTCAGTTCCTCATCTATAGAGTGAGCTGGAGATGGAATTGGTAAACCAGTCCAATATTTTTACCAAGAAAACTCAAATGGGGTCATGAAGAATTAGATACTGAAAATACCCTTGCTTACTCTGTGTCTCTGTCTCTGTCTCTGTCTCTGTCTCTGTCTCTGTCTCTGTTTCTGTCTCTGTCTCTGTCTCTGTCTCTGTCTCTGTCTCTGTCTCTCTCTCTCTCTCTCTCTCTCTCTCTCTCTCTCTCTCTCTGTCTCTGTCTCTGTCTCTGTCTCTGTCTCTGTCTCTCTCTCTTTTAATTGAAACTTTGTGTGGATCTTTAAGTTTCAAGTGTGTCCATTATAAACAATATATTGTTGAATTCAGCTTTCTTTTCTTTTAAACCCCTCTCCATAGTTCTTAATGGTTTGAGTTTATTTTGCTTATGACTAATCCATTTCTTAATCTATCCTTCCTTTTACTCCTTGAATCTTTCCCCAGTTCTCTCCTAGTTTCCTACTGAGGGAACTGTTTCTCTAATCCAGTTATTTCTGTGTACCTATTCTATTATTCACTTCAGATAAAAGTGAAGTTGAAGTGTCATCTGTTCACCAATCCCTTTCATCTTGTTTGTAAAACCTTCTACTTATACTTCCAGTTAAGCAATTATGTGAGATGATTTCCCCTACTTTTTCATGCCCATTTACTTCTAGTATGTTCCTTTTTTCTTTCCCTTTTTGCTATTATTTAAAAAAAAAAAACAACTAAAACACAAGTATACCATTTTCTGGATTTTATTTGACTCCTTTGGCAATCTTATAAATTAAAGTTCTGAGGTGACAATTGTATCACTTAATGTATAAGAATGCAAATTTTCGGTAGGAAAGACATGTATGTATATGTGGGATGTGTATGTGTGTATATATATATATCTACATATGTATACATTAATATATCTTTTTTTTACTGTAGCTTGCTGAAAGGGGGGAAAAAGTAAATAAGATGCATAGTTGAGAACCAAAGAACAATTTACAAGGAAGTAAAGAAAAAATAGACATTCATGAATATAATTTATTCTATCTATATCTCTCTATATAGATATAAAACATATCTATATATACTTTCTTGATCTTGTAATTTATTGTTATATATTTTGAATCCCCCTCCCCCATATTCTGCTGGAACATGACAATGTTCTCTTTTGTTTTGCTTTATTTTGTTTTGTATTCTTTTCTGTTTTATTCTTACTCTGTTTTTTCAAATAAAGTAATATTTAAAAAGAATGTAAATTTTTTTATTCTTATTTAATCTCTTTTTATTGGTCACTCGTATTTTCTTTTTTGTGTTTCTCTTGGTTCCCGTTTTTGTATTTAAAAATTTCTATTCAGCTCTGGTCTTTTCATCAGGAATGCATTTCATTAAAGGATCATTTCCCCTATAAGAGTTATATTCATTTTTTCTGGGTAAGCCATTGTTGCAAGCCTATATGTTTGGAAATATATTTTTGAAGTAATGAATTTCAAACTTTCTGCTCTTTTATAATAATGATTACTAAATTTTGTTTGATACTGACCATGGCTTCTTATTCTTTCTTTATGGCTTTGTGCATTATTTTTCTTTGATCTAGAAGCTATGTAACTTAACTATAATAATCCTGGGAGTTTTTATTTGGAGGTTTCTTTCAGGAGGTGACAAGTGTATTCTATTTTTCACTTTGGAATAATAGTTATGCGAGTAATAATTATGCGTAGCTTTCATCATTTATTTTTATTGATTTATGGTTTTCTGGTAGTCCCATGATTCTTAATTGATCTCTTCTTGATATACATACATACATTTTATATATATATATATATATATATATATATATATATATATATATATATATATATATATATATGTAATCTTTTTAGTCTTTTGACTTTATTTTAATGTTTTTTTATTCTCTCATTGAATGACTAATATTGTTCTATTATAGTTTTCAAGGATTTTCTAGTTTTGTTAAGGTTTTGTACCTCATATGCTAATTTTTTCTTAATTTTTTCTTTCACAGATTTCATTTCTCTTCCAGTTTTTTTTTCGTCTAGTGCTCTCATTAATGTTTAAAATCACTTTCAATTCCTTAAAGAAAACAAGTCAAAACAAACAAAAAAAACTTTAGAGCTTGATTTCTTCTAGGAATTTTAATTCAATTTATATCTAAGCTGTTTTTCTTTGAGATTTTGCTTGTAGATATTTTGAATTCATCCTTCTACTTCTAGTTTTTTGTCTTTAGTATCCTTATCACTATAATAACTCTTTATTCTTATTTTTAGTTTACATATTCTCTTATTCTTACTTCTTGAATTGGAATTTTCCATGAGGACCAGGCTCTGTGCATTTCTTGAGGCAATGCCTGAATTTTGCTTAATACTATTTTATGTTTTTGTAGGATCCTACTATTGCTTTCTCAGTGCTCTGTTCTTCAAGAATCCTGGGGGAGTCACAGGCTAGGGACCTGTAAATTTTCTGTGTACTTAAGCTGTCTGATCCACAGAGAAGTCTGAGAAAAGTCTGAATACTACCCTCATTTCCAAGCTCCTCCTTCAGGTTTGAGTTTGGGCAATGTATAACCACAGGTTAACTCCTAATTGGAGTTCAGGTAGACTGTTGCTGGCTCCATCCATTGTTAATTAGCTGGAAGTTTCTACTAGTTCAGCATGATACAGTTACAGGATCTCATTTTGTCTGACCCCACTCTGCATGCATCAGAATGGGTTGGGTGATGAGAAACACACACAGATACATACATACATACATACATACATACAATGTCTCTGTATATACATACATTTGTATATATACATACACCTATGTATACACACACACACACACACACACACACACACACATATATATATATATATATATATATATATATATATACAGAGATATAGACAGACAGAGCCAAAGAGACAGAGATAGAGAGAGACACACAGAGAGATACAGAGACAGACAGAGACAGAGACACCCACATAGATAGAGAGGAACAGAGAGATAGACAGAGAGAGACCGCCTGAGACTAGATTGAGTTTGGGTCTTCACTGAACTATCTAGCTGCCTTTAAGTAGTTAGGAATACATGAAATATATACACAAAATACAGTATCTGGAATCTTATCCTGCCAGGTGATCTTCAGAATCTTCCTAAGACAATTCATCATAGAAACAATTCAGTTTCTTGGCATGGCACAGAATGAGAGAATTCACCCCAAATATTTATAGGGACTATTTGTGTCTAATCTGTGGCAAAGCATTCTGAGCTTTGATCTAATGAACTACAGTCAGACACACTAACTTAACTCTAACCATCATGTTAGATGTCATTTTGGTCCTTTTTGAGAACAAAGGACAGCAACCAACCAACACAAAATACAATGTAATTTTGAGGAGATTGGGGAGGGAACTAGCTGCTGGCTGACTCAGGACTTGGGAATATCTGTTAGGAAATAGCATCTGAGGTAGAATGTGAAAGAAACTAGGAATTCTAAGAAGTGGTAGTGAAGAGAGTGCATTCTGAGGGACGGACTGGAAAAATGTAGGGTTAGAAGGTAGAAAGTCATGTGTGATGAAAAATATGAGTGTGTCTGAAGATCTAGCATTCCTATAGGGTTGGAGTCAACTTGTGAAGCATTTTATTGTAATGCCCGGGCTAGCTCTCCGGAGGACCTTGGGATCAGCCAGAGTCCTTGGTCTTAGGGTGGAGAAGTGAAGGAGGCAGGAGAGTATCCACTTGCTGGTTTTTTTTTTTTTTTTTTTTTTTTTTTTTTTTTTTTTTTTTTTTTTTTTTTGTGTGTGAATATCATTTTCTTGTTGCACAATAAACATTAGAATCCGAAGGTACATGCAACCTGGGCAGACAGATATTAGTGCTAACAATTTACATTCCCCTCCCAGTGTTTCTTCTCTGGGTGTATCTACCTCTGTCCATCATTGATCAACTGGAAGTGAGTTGGATCTTCTTTATGTTGAAGATTTCCACTTCCATCAGAATACATCCTCATACAGTATCGTTGTTGAAGTGTATAGTGATCTTCTGGTTCTGCTCATTTCACTCAGCCAGTTGATTTAAGTCTCTCCAAGCCTCTCTGTATTCCTCCTGCTGGTCATTTCTTACTGAGCAATAATATTCCATAACTTTCATATACCACAATTTACCCAACCATTCTCCAGCTGATGGACATCCATTCATCTTCCAGTTTCTAGCTACAACAAAAAGAGCTGCCACAAACATTTTGGCACATATATGTCTCTTTCCGCTCTTTAGTATTTCTTTGGGATATAATCCCAGTAGTAGCGCTGCTGGGTCAAAGGGTATGCACAGTTTGATAACTTTTTGGGCATAATTCCAGATTGCTCTCCAGAATGGCTGGATTCTTTCACAACTCCACCAGCAATGTATTAGTGTCCCAATTTCCCCACATCCCCTCCAACATTCATCATTATTTGTTCCTGTCATCTTAGCCAATCTGACAGGTGTGTAGTGGTATCTCACACTTGCTGGTTAAAGATGGAGTCTGGACTCTGAATTTTGGAGCCTGAAGTCTTTTCTGGCTGAGAACTGTGGGTGAGAGCACTGGGGCCAAGAGAGCTCTGTGTCTTTCCCTCAGCCTTTAAATCTTTCAGTGAGATTACCTCACTACACCACATTAAGCATGCACAGTTATAAGCACCATGCTGTGATTCAAATATACCTTTTCAGAGTTCTGGCCAGCTACATTTTATATATAAAATAGGAGAATAAAGATGTTTTTGACTATAGATATAATTGAGAGCCACTAGAGTTTACTAAGTAGGGAAGTGTTTGAAGTTAGGGTAAAATATTGAGTTCTAATTTGTACATATTGATTTTGATATTCCTATGAGTTCTTCATTTGGAGGTGTCCATAAACTAGCTAGTGATGTATATCTGGAGCTAGGATTAGAAAAAAAGGTATAGGAGTCATTTGGTAGAGTTACTAATTGAATCTATGGGAAATCAAGAAAGGGAGTATAGGGAAAGAAGAGAAAGAAGGATCAGCATAGTGATATGGGGTAGCTTCAAAGTTAGGAGTTGAAATATAGATGAAGATCCAGGAAAAGATTCCAACAGTAAATAGAGGAGGAAAACTATAGTACAAAACCCAAATTGGAGAGAGTAATCAGCAGGTCAACTGCTGCAGAGAGGACAAGAAGGATGAGGACTGAGCGAAAGCCATTGGGTTTTTAACTGAGAGATCATTTGTAACTTGAGAGAACAGTTTCAGGTAAATGTAAGACTCAGTAGATTGAAAAAAGTTTAGAAGAAAGCAAATGAATGTGAAAATAGAGTAAACCATTAGTAGAACTTTATTCTAGCTCTTTATTCATGGTTCATGGTTCACCTATGAAATTGAGATTAGAACTGGAATGGACCTCTGAGGCTATCTACTTTATAAATAAAGAAACCAAGACTAAGAGAACAGTTAGCTTACTCCAATCATACCTGGAATTTAAACTCAAGTCTTTGACAGGATATGACAAAGTGAAACAATTTTCCCATTATATCATGTTGTCTCAGAGATGTTAGGTTTATGGAGTGGAAAGGAAGAGATATTTGCTCTTGTAGACATCATAGAGGGAATCAATGGATAAAGAGAGATTAAAGATTAGAAAGTAAAAGGAAAATGGAAGAGTCAAGATAATGGAAAAGATGGAAAGGGATGGAGTCAAGCATGGGGGTTAACTTTTATAAGAAGGCTGACTTCTTTCTCAAAGACTAGAGCAATGGAGGAGAGACAGTGACAGTGTTTAGAAGATGTGGAGTCACAGTAAGAATGGAGCTCATGATGGATGACCTTATTGTTTTCTGTGAAATATGGAGCATGTTCCTTTGCTGAGAAGCAAAAGAGAGGAAGAGAGATAGTCAGCTTGAAAAGAGAGAGATTTGAAACACTTTCTGTCTCTGTCTCTGTCTCTCTCTCCATCTCCCTCTTTTTGTCTTTCTCTTTGTGTAAAATAAGGAATCATTCATAGGAAAGCAAAAATCCTGCAATGCAGCAGTGAGACCAGTTTAAAAATTAAATAACTATAAATACCTAAATAACTATTGTATACCCATTATAATTATAAATTTGTAATTAGTCCACTCTGCTTAGCTATTGGACTTCCTGGATGAATGGTAAGAAGTACACAAATTGTATGAGAAAAGGGAGATGGTAGTAATAACCTAACATGGGGGTTTGGATAAATGATGATGCATGAGTGCAAAGGGATTCAAGGGTGAAAGACAGTGTAGAGATGGACAGGTTGACACAACTCAAGATTGTAAAAGGAAACAATGAATAGGGGGTTGTAGTCAGGAAATGGTCTGGGGTAATAGCTAAAAAAACAGGGAGGGGTGGAGTTACTGAAGATTTCAGTTAGGATAGCAGGATAGATACAGAGTTGAGGCACAGGGAGAAATGGAAGATGAGGAGGTTATTACCAGGCTTGTGAGAGTGTAACATATATAGATGATGAAAGCTAGAGCACAATGGCCATCTTCATGTGTGCCTGATAGAGGAAAGGAGAATGAAGGAGAAGAATGAAGGAGGAGAATGAACCAATAAGTCAGAATATTTGCAGTGACATCAACATGGAAAGAAGTTTGGTGCAATGTGTGCAATATTTGAGATTTGAAGTCAAAAGACCTGGGTACAAATCCTGAATCTACCAGTTTTTACTTGGGTGATAATGGGCAAGTCACTTAACTTCTATGAATGTTACTTTTAACTTGATAATAAGGAAATTAGATTGGATAGATTCTGAATTGTTCCCTGAATGTCCCCTGAAAAAGTTTTGCATCTATCTATAAATCTCTTTTAGGTATGGTTAATCCCCAAACTATATGGGCATGAAAAAATGAACTAAAAGGCTGTGAGCCAGGTACCAAATTCTTTGAGAAAAGAGGGAAAGACTCTTCAGGGACTAATAGATAACCTGCAACCTGGTATGAACCTAAAGGCAAGAAAGATGAATGAATGATGGGGTCTGGAAATGGTAAAGAAGAGCAAGGAGAATGACTACTCAACTGGAGTAGTGTATGGTGTGGGGGCATAGGTTTATGAGAGAAGGTAAACATGTTGATCAAGGATGCAGCATCCTTTGAGGATTTTCATAACTGAAAGAACATTTAATTTAAAAGGAACAGGTCTATTATGAAGGACAGTTTATTATAGAGTGTTATTTCGAGGAACACAATGGAAAAGAAGTGTAGGCTTGAATAGTATGAAGGCCGAGTTGGATGGAAGCAAGAGAGTGGGAGTGACAGCAAGGGAAGAGAGTTTTTACCAACATAGGTTTTAAGGAAAAAAGAATATGATAGCCATCTAATAGCAGGTTGGCACTGTGTTCCTAGTAGCAATAGTAGCTATGCCGAGGTCCAGGCTAGGATGAATTTATTTTTTTTTTCTCTTGGAAGGAGAGAGAATCACCAAGAGTCTTTACCAGGGTAGCTCTGGATGGGCAGGTTGGGGAAGATCTGATGTGGGAACTGTTGCTGATGAGAGAGAATTGAGGTACCATTTATTTATTAACCATTCCTAGTGAGCAAGTACAGGTCTGCTGCAGGTCCCAGAAAAAAATGCTCATTGGATTTTCTTTCCCTGATTGGGAGTTCTGAACCAGTGTGTATTGGGAAGAAGTCCCCATGTTTCTTCTTCATTGGTGTGCTCTGTTTCCTATTCAGTAAAATTTGGGGAAGAGGGAAAACAAACATTTATTGAGCACCTACTATATAACAGGCACTATGTTAATCACTTTATAAATATTATTTCATCAACCTTCACAAAAACTCTGGGAGGTAGGTGATATTCTTATTCTCACTTCACAGATAAGGAAACTAAAGTAGAGAGAAATTAAATGACTTGTTCAGAGTCACTCAGCTAATAAGCTAATAAACACTAATAAGTGTTTGAGGCTGGATTTGAACTCAGGTTTTCCTGATTCCAGGCTCAGTGTTTTATCTGTTGTTCCACCCAGCTACCCTAGAGAGGCAGAATCAGGAGAATATTTGTAAAACCTGTTCACAGGGCTATGGTGAGAAGCAAATGAGATGGTGGCTATAAAATTTCAATGTCAAGGTTAAAAATAAAACATGGAGATTAGGTAATATTATTGTAATTTAAATAAGAATCAGCATGGGATCAGAGGCAGTCCCACTGAGGACTGGAGGCTGTTTAGTCTCTTATAATTTGGAATCAGAAAAGCTAATTTTGAATTTTATTTCTATCTACTAGCTGTGTAATACTGAGCTGGAAGGGAAGTAGGAAAGAAGGCAAAGAAAAAGGAATGAAGGAAGGAGAAAGGGAAGGAAAGAGGGAGGGAGGGAAATGGGGAGGGAAAGAGAGAGAAGAAAGGGAAGGAAGGAAGAAGGAAGGGAGGAAAAGAACAAATGAAGAAAGGAAAGAGAAAGAGAAGGAAAGAAGGAAAAAGGAATGGAAGAAAACAATATTTATCAAATGCTTAGTATGTGCCAGGCCCAGTGATAAGCATTTTTACAAATATTTTTTCATTTGGTTCTCATAGCTCCCTTGGGATAGAAGTACTATTATTATCCTTATTTCATAGTTGAAAAAATGAGGCAAACAGAGATTAAATGACTTGCTCTGGATCTCCCAGCTGGTAAATATGTGAAGTGAAATTTGAATTTAGATCTTCCTGACTCCAGGTTCAGCACTTTATTCATGAGTGATATATCTACTTCCATTGGGTAAACTCATTCCTTCTCTGGTCCCGTTTCCTCACCTGTCATAGGAGGGAGTTACATGAGATGATCTGTAGGATTCCTCCCTGCTTTAAATCCTATGCTCCCATAAATCCAAAGCAGCTTCCTGCAGAAGGCAGGTGTGACATGACATTTAAATAAGGAGGCTGCAGAGGAATGATCAGGAATGGGCAGGCAGACATGGGTGTTACCCAGGAAAGGCATGGGTCAAATGGATCTTAATGAAAGGGTGACAGGGGAAGGGTTATTGTCATGAGTTGCAGAAATCTCGGGCATCCTTCTGTCAGTTCAGCTTCTCTCTAAACAGGTGGTTCTTGAGGAGAGAAACCACGTGAGACCCAGCAACAGGAACAGATAAAAATAAGGAAGAAAGAGCTGGAATCTGTGGGTGGGCGGGAGGAGCTAAATATAAAGGATGAGTTGAAGAGCCGGGTAGGAATTCTCTTCTCTCAAGCATGTGTGTGTGTTTTGTAGAGTGCAACTTCTGTGTTCTGTATGTGCTTCTGAATATGATTGTATCTACATGCATGAGAGTATATAGGCACATGTACATGGGCACATGCCAATCAATCAGTCAGCAGGCATTTATTAAGCACCTGCTGTGTGCCAAGCAATGTGCTAAGCACTAGGAATATGAAGAAATTAAAAAAAAAAGAAAACTGTTTTGAAGAAGCCCATAATTTAATGGAGAGAATAGCATCCATATTACTATATACCAATAAGACAGAGGTAATATATGCCAGAGATAAAGGAGGGACTAGCATTTTGGACTGGGAAAGGCTTTTTTGTTGAAGATGGCCAGGAAGTGGAGAGGAGGAGAGAGAATTTTAGAAATGTAGGATAACCAATTAAAACGCTGAATTGGAAGAGGGAGTATTTCATGGGAGGAGCACCAAAGAGACCAGTGTCATTGAATTGGACATTATGAGGATTGTACAGAGATGAGAAGACTGGAAAGATAGGAGGGGATCTAGTTATTAAGATAAATATGTTTTTGTATTTGTGCACATGTAATTCCTGAATTTTCAAATGATTGGTCAAAGATCTGGATTTGAATTTTAGTTGTGCTGCTTACTAGATGTGTGACTTTTGGTGAATCACTTTCATTCTGTGTTTTGGTTTCCTCCTTCAGTATGAGGGGAGTTGGAAGGGATGATATACATATGCATATGTGTACCTGGAAAAGCACAAACTTACGAAATTTCTGTCTATGTGCATTCAGTTAGCCAGAGCTGGATGGGACCTCAGAGGAAAGTTACTCCAATGAGTACACACAGAGGAATCTCCTCTGTTCCATCTCTAAAAAGTGGTTATCCAGTTTCTGCCTTGAAGATATTCAAAGGTCATCTCCAATTGCCTTGATTTATATCTGGTCTCTGGTCTCAGATGACTCTGAAGGAGAAAGTGAAGTTGGTGACCTTGCACAGCCCTCCCTCACTTAAAGTCAACTCACTTGTATGACATGACATCACCTTGCTGATGTCATGGTCCTCTTTGACAAGGAAGGACAAATAACATGAAGATATTCAATGAAGGTGAACTCACTGCCAACTAAGAAATTCCACTTTTGTATAGGTCTCATTGCTAGGGCATTTTTCTTCTATGCAGCTGACATCTGTCTTCTGTACCAGCACCATGCCAGGAAATTGAATCTCTTCCTTTTGAGTTATCTTAAGAAGATTCTGAAGGTTACCGCAAAATAAGGTACCAGACACTGAGTTCCTTTCTTGATCATATGCAAATTGTATATGCTTATATGTGTATATTTCTTGAATTGACTTGGGAAGTATTCAATCTCTACTCCAATGGGCTGGCCACATTGTTTGAATGCCAAACTTACATTTGACTAAAAGACTATTTTATGGAGAACTCACATAAGGCAAATGCACACACAGAAGTCAGAAGAAGTGATATAAAGACACTCTCAAAATCTCTTTGGAGAATTTTGCAATGCATTGTGAGACATGGGAGACAATGGAACAAAACCACCCAGTATAGTTTGTCTACATTAAGGAAGGTGCTGTGCACCATGAGCAAAGAAGAATTGCAGTCATATCACAATTTAGAGACCTCTTCATTCCAAATGTTCATATGGGCCATATTGTACCCAACATGTAGTAGAGTCTTCCCAAGTTTGTATTGATTTGATCAGTCACAATTAGACCCCGACCTTAATTCCCACATAGCAATATACACACTTTCCACCACTAGTCTAATTGTGCCCATTATGGATAGACAGAACAAACCAAATTTTTTTTCCAATGAGAATTTTTTAGCCACTTGAAGATACACTCCTTCTAAATCTCTTTTTATCTGGATTAAATATTCCCAATTGCTTCCATTAACTCTCAAATAGCTGTTTTTTTATGCTATGCCCCTCAGAATGCAGGGTTGAAATAGCTTTATTCATTGCAATCCAAACTACTGACTCAGTCAACTTGCAGTTCACTGACATCACCAGATCTTTTTCATAAGAAAGAACAATTCAGCACCTAGCTGCAATATATATATATATATATATATATATATATATATATATATATATATATATATATATATATATATACTTGAATTTATCAACCCAAGTGTCCAACTTTAAATTTGTTCTTATTTAATCATATCTTAATAGACTAAGTCCATTATTCCACTATACTGCCAAACTTCTTAACTATCTTTGGACTATATTGTCTGCAAAATGTATACATGTGTCACGTACACATTCATCTAAGCCATTGTTCCAAAGTTGAATTGAATAGTACCAAGGACAGATCCCTGGGGCATTTATCACTACAGACTTCTTTCCATCTTACACTAAGCCTTGAGGACTCAAATTTGCTATCCTGTAATTCCCCTTATTGGTCTTTCTTCCATCCTTTAGGGACAAACCTAAGAAGGACAATCCCTTTTTTATATGGTGGCCTTTTAAATACTCAAATATAGTTGCCAGTCATTCTGGATGACTGTTTGGATTCCTAAGTGTTCTTATCACTATCCTTGACATCTGCATTTCTTTAAGTTGATATTTTTTTATTATTTGTTTTCCAATAACGTCACCATTTTGGTCAAAGCACTATGTGGAATCTGGTTGATAATACCCCTTGAGTGTCAAAGAACAAACAAAAGGACATTTAAACCTAGACTGTGTTGACTTTTGGGTATCTGGTGTTCTAGTGAGAAAAAGGGGTTTCTGGACCAAATAAAATATGTGGAGAAGATGGAAGGGTTAACCTATTAAGAATGCATACTGTTTTCAGATGCTTTGGAATTCATTTCTGGTATATCGTTTTGTTATAATTCATAGGAAAGTGCTTCATAAGCTGTAAAGTGCTGTACAAATGTGGGTTTTTATCATTACTATTATCATTGTAAAAGCATCCTTGTGCAAATTATAAGACTTTTATACTTTTTTCATGATAGCAGATTTCATAGAACTGCTGACTAATAATAGTACCATTAGAGGCTGTCTGTATCTTGTATGGGTTTTAGAGGCAAGGAACGTGTCTTCTGGTTGGGAGCTAATAATTTCTTCTCTGTAGCACAATTTCCTCTTCTGTAAAATGAAGAAATTGGGTTAGGTGACTTCTAAGATCTTGCCTAGCATTAAATATATGATGTGGTATACACTAACTAGATGGCCATAGACCTAGCTTTCTTTAACATTTTTCTATATGTACAGGTTATTAACAAATAGCACTTATCCATACTTGTCTAGGACTCAGGAGGATTAGCTTCTAGTTATGGCCTTGCCATTTATTTACCATGTAACCTCGGACAATTTACCTCATTCTTCCCAAACTAGTCCCCTCCCTCCAAAAATACTAAACAATCCAATGACTCTGTCCTCTTTGATATTCTTCACACAAGACATGAATTCCTTTCAACTCTGGGCATTTTCACTGGCTGTCCTCCTTGCTGAGGATGCTTTCTCTTTTCATCTTCACACCTCATTTCTGACTTCCTTCAAGTGTCAGATAAAATTCTACTTTCTGCAAGAAATCTTTCCCAGCTGCTCTTAATTCCAATGCCTTCCTTCTGTTAATTGTCTCCAATTTATCTTTTCAGGGTCTTATTTATAACGTGGTTTTCACGTTATCTTCTTGTTGCTGTCTCTATATTATAAAATCCTTGGGAGCAGGACTTCTTCTTCATCCATTTTCTTGTATTCTTAGCACTTAGGACAATGTGGTGCACAGTCGGTGCTTAATAAATACTTATGTTAGTAGTGCCACTTATCAGACCTTACTTTCCATTTATATAAAGTGAGGAAGTGAGTATCAGATTCATTAAGGTCCCTTTCAGTCCTGACATTCTAGAATTCTGTGATTCAACCCAATTTGATAAATTTCAATTAATGATTAAACACCTACAGTGTATAGAATCCTACATATGGCACCACAGAAAATATATGATATACAACATAATTCAGTGCTCCATGGAACTTACCATTGAGGAGAGACAAATAGTACAAACACAGATAACTCCAATATGAAAAAATAAGGGATAAGGGCTTGAGAAGTCATAGAGTCATTGAATTGAAGAAATATAGCCTGAAGGAATCTTAGTGATCATTTAGTTTAACTGCCTTGTTTTCCAGAGGGAGAAATTGAGGGAAATTGTGATTTAAGTATATAAATTCAAAGTAAGGAATTCTTATTTCAAAATAGAGGGATGAGAGAAGGTCCCCTAGAGGAGGTAATATTAGGGTATTTAGGAAAAGGTGACAATTGATCAAGTAGAAATAGGGGTTGGAGGAAACAAGAAATTTTAAATAGTCTGAGCAAAGATATGGTGGTGGGAAGGCATGTTGTATAGCTCAGTTTGTCTGCATTGACAAACTTTGGGAGAGCTGTAATAGGAGATAGAGCTGGAAATTACTTTTTATTCTTCCTCTCCCATCTTTTATGTTTGATCCTTTGCTCCTGAATAAATTCACCCTTCCTTTCCTCCATCTCTACTATTGAAATCCTCTTTTCTTCAATGCCCAGATACTCTCTCCTCTGTGAAGCCTTCTAATACACACATACACACACACACACACACACACACACACACACACACACACACACACATACACACACTGCCCTCAAACCTCCAGCTGGATGTGAGCTCTACCTCCTCAACATTTCTCACGGCACTTTGCCTAGACTTCCACTTTACACTTATCTCATGGTTCCTTGTAGCATAGTTATTTATGTTCTGTCCCCCTCACACCGCCTTCTATTGAACTGAAGGTTCCTTGAGAGCAAGGTCTTGGTTATTTTCTTTCTTTGCATCCCTGGAAGCTGATCATAGGGCTTTGGACACATAGAAGACATTGTAAATATTTGATGAAGGAAAAAATGAAGGTTGAGTGAAATCAGACAGAGCAGGCCCTTGGTGACGAGCTGTATGTGGAGAACAACTGAAGACTGTGGAGCAGCAGGAAGATGGTATGAAACTGGGCATTAGAAGATCATCTAGTCCAAGTCCCCTCATTTTAGAGAAGAGGAAACGTCAATAAAGGTAAATAATTTTGCCAAGGTTATATAGTTGCTAATTGGCAGCGGGGTCTAGTGATGTGCATGGGATGGATTTGAGGGGAGCAGAGGCTGAGATCTATCTGGACCACTAAGGAATCACATTTTAGTAAATGGGGAGGAGAATCATTAGTTGAAATGATCAGAGTTTGCCTGTAAATGAGAAAGGGTAGGAGGAGGACTCCAGAGACCAAAGGAGAGGGAGAAAAAGTACAGAATGTGTCCCTAAAGAATCAGCAAGCCTTGCAGTAAAGGGACCTTTTCTTTAAAAAAAAAAATGTAAATGGCTTTTTAAAGGACAAATCTTGTCAACTTAATCTAATTTTCCTCGGAGAAAGAATGACAAGCAAAGGGGTGGAGGGCAGACTGACAGGTGTAATTCATCCTAGCTTTGGGGGATGTATCTGACCCTGAGCCTCATTCCCTCAGGAAATTCAGGAGGTGGGGCCTAAGAGAGGGGTTGGTCTGACAGAAATGAAAGGAGGAGATTCTGGGCTTCCTTTTGCTCGGCTATTGCTGCCTCCCCACCCTTATTTTGGACTAGGCAGGCCTTTTCCAGCAATTGTGCAAATCCATCCCACATGACAAATATTCTGCTAAGAGTTAAAGCAAAGTCATATATATATAACTGGGTGATTGCCACTGATAGCAAAAGATTGTTTACTGTTGAGTGCCAGAAAGAAAAGCTGTGTGATTTTGCTTGAATCTTTTGGTACCAATTCCATTCAATAAGTGTTTACTATTTATTTAACTCATTTCAATTCAGAAAACATATTGTTTATTCATTTGGATCCCACAAGCATTTGTTAAATGCCTAGTATTTAAATGTTTTATCCTAAGGGATGGGTTCTCAGAAAAATGAAAGTCCCTGCCTCCAAGGAGCTTACATTTTATCGTGGGAAAATGGGTAGGCTAGGAAGTAATATCCCCATGTATAAGTAAATGAAATGTAAATGTAAAGTCCCCCTTCCCCCATCAAAAAGTAAAAGGAATTGGGACCTTACCTTGGTCCTAAGATTTGTTTATATTGGACCCAAGATTTAGTGCCTTTAGTGTTTAAGTATATTTACAATTAAACAATTGGGTGATGCAGTAGATAGGGCACCAGCCATGGAGTCTGGTAGACCTGACATCAACTCTAGCCTCAGACACTTACTAGTGACCCTGGGAAAGTCATTTAATATGTTTGCCTCAGTTTCCTTACCTGTCAAGTGAGCTGGAGAAGGAAATGATAAACCAGTCCAGTATATTTGCCAAGATAACCCTAAATAGGGTCATGGGGAGTCAGACAAGACTGAAATAACTGAACGATATATTGATAATGCTATGGTCATTATACATATTTTCCCTTTGTTTTTGTTTCTTTTGCTTGTATTTCAAGTCATGCCAGACTCTGAATTCTTCATATTTGTCATTTATTATGGCCTTTATTTTCTATCTACTAAATGATCATGGGATTTGAGAGAGGAATGGATTTTAGAAACTCCCTAATTTTGTAGAGGGAAAGGGAAGTGACTTGTTTAAGGTCATTCTGATGGAAAATTAAATTGGGTATTCCAGGGGAGTAAACAAAGTTGATCCTGGGAAAAATCATAAAGTTGATTAAAAAATCAGCATCAGAGGTCTCCTCCCTCTTCTCCCTTTGTGTTCTTTGGGGTCACCAGCCCTTCCAGTGTCTTTATATTATATCTAAAGGTGTCTCAATTCCCTTTAGACTCTCTCTCACCCTGATCACTCCCTACTTAGGCATTCCCCCTCCCCCCTCAGACAATGAAGGATTGTTTGGTTGAAAATTCATAGGGTCATAGATGTAGAACTGAAAGTGAATTTCAACCATTATACAGATGAAGAAACTGAGACTCATGAAAATTAAATGACTTGCCCCAGTTTACACTCAATTCAAATTAGTTAGAACCCAAACCTAGGTCTAGAGATAATAGGATCCTAGAATTTACAGCTAGAAGAGACCTTAAAAGCAAAAAATACAGTTCCTGCATTTTATAGTTGAGGAAACTGAAGTCCAGCTTGCCTAATGTTACACATGTCATAAATGACAGAGCCAGAATATGGATAATATAGGAAGAGAACTGGCCCTGTAGTCAGGGACCTTTGTTCAACTCCTACCCTTGCTCTTTGGGACTTGTGTAATCTTAGACAAATCACTTTACCATATTGGTCTTCAGTTTCCTCATGTGTAAAAAGAAAAGGCTCTGTCTCTATGGCCTTGGAAGGCCCTTTCAGATCTAGCCTGGGATCCCAGGCTTCTGACTCTTTCTGCTACACTCTCTACAAGTCTTAAGTCTCCAAACAGAGCCATCTTTTTAGTATAAGGCCAGGATATGAATGCAGATTCTACTTCTTATCCATTGTGTGACTTCAGGTAAAGCATTTCCCCTCTTGGACCTCAGTTTCCTACCTTATAAATTGAGAAAGGTTGAACATGATGGACTCTCTGAAGGAATGTTTGAGTGAATTGTTGGATAAATTAACCTTTTAAGAGTGTATGAGTTTTCCTATATAAAACTTTTTTTTTTTTTCACAGTATCACCCGTTCTTCAGATCTGTGAGTTGTCTTTTTATAGTTCCCTCACCAACCCGAATATGTCCCCGTGAAAGGATTATATAATTGAGCTAAGGAGAGCACATCTTCTCCTTGAGACACAGAGCTCTTGAAAATCATAGACAGGACCATGGGATTTAGAAGTGGAAGGATCATAGGGATCATGGAGTCCAACCCTCACCTTTTACAAAGGAAGAAACTGAAACTCAGTGAGAAGTGGCTTCTTTAAGGTTATAGAGTTGATAAGAAGAAACTGAGATCCATGCCCAATCCTTTGTGTCCAAATCCAGGGAGGGGGAAGTTTTCTCTTCTGTCTCCAAAAACAAGCTCAGTGCTTTAGTCTGGCATCCAAGACCTCCCATGGTCTGGCTCCAATCTACCTTTCATTTTCTTTCTCTTGCTCCATATTCTCAATCAGATAAAATGATTAGCAATCTCTTGATTTTTCTTTGTCCCATTTTTTAACATCTCCCTCCTTCCATGCTCCTGGATTACCACAGTGACTTAAATATAGTATGTACTTCATGGGCAGTAGCTGAATTGCATTGAAATGAGTTGAATTGTTGAACTGCAGTCAGTGGTCAGTAATCAGGTGAAGATGAAGCTGGAGAGTTTTGGCAAAGGCTGAGGTAGATATTGGAGAAAATTAGGATGATCACCTAGATTTAGGGACACCTACAGTTGAGATGTTTAGATGAGACCAGAGCTAAGGCTAATTAGTCAGTCAGGACAGCAAAAGCAGATAGAAAATGTCTGCTTTTTATATATTTTTTTTTGCCAGTGCCTAGCATACTCTTTTGTACATAATAAGCATTCAGTAAATACATGTTGGAAGAATAAATGCACAATTGTGACAAGAAATGTAGAAATTTATAATGTGTGTTGACTTTTTCATACAGTTCTAGGGAGAGCCAATGAGCAAGTTTTCATAGGATTGAAAGCTCCAAGGAATTTCTAATAACCATTTTGGAATACTAGTCAGCTGTTGACCCTAAGGTCCTAATTACCAAGGTCATTTAAAATAGAAGTATGGATATGCTATCGAGTATTGAAATTTGTACAACATCTATAGACTGAGAGCCTCAAGACTAGGACCTCTGCAGCTCCTTTAGAACCCAGTAAGATATCAGTCACATAGTGTGAAATCAATTAGTGTGTTCTTCAACCACCTGCTCTCTCTTTTAGTTCTTCAATATCTGCAAAGTTAAGAAAGGCATTTTAAGAGCAACCTTCGTTTGGGCAAAGAGAATGGAATAGTCTATAATAGTAAAAAAAAAAAAAGAAAAAGAAAAAAAAAAAAAGAAAAAGAAAAAGTTAAAAACTGAGTCCAGGTCAAGGAGAGACATAGTTAGGAAGCATTTGTTCTGAAGAAGATCTGGAAGTTTTAGTGGACCCCAGATCCAAGGTGTGTTAGCTGTGTGATGTGGCAGCCAAAAAAATTGATTGTAGTCTTAGGCTGCATTAAGATGGGCAAAGCTTACAAGAAGACAGAAATTATAGTCCCACCATACTCTGCCCTGATCTAACTCTGTCTGGAACACCCTGTCCAATTCTGTGGCTTTTGATAGACAAGGTGGTTTTATCCTAGGGAAAAGTACAAATGAAGGTTAGGGAGAACACTTGATTGGGAGTCAGAGGGCTTGATTTGAATCCTACTTTGTACATTTAGCCATGTGATTGGGGGGGGGGGCAGCAATTGGAGCCGACCTTTCCTCATCTTTAAAAGAGAAAAAGAATATAAGAGGTGAAAATGAAATAAAATAAGATAATCTTTGTAAAATATTGTGCAACTGTCAAGTACTATATAAATGCTGGCTATTACTAAGACACAATATCTGCACCACAAGAATATTGCAAGGATTAATTGAAATGATATCTGGAAAGTGTTTGTACATATAAAACAAAGTGGAAAGAAAGGAGGCTTTGCTACCTGACATGATGGTAAGGCCATTTATTAAATGTCTATTAGGTGCACAAGGCCACCCTTTATGTACTGGGGATAAAAAGAAAGGCAGAAAAACCAACAGTCTCTGCTCTCAAGAAGCTCAGTTCGGGGACTGTTCATTAGCTGTCTACCATGTGCAAAGAACTATGGTAGGTCATAGGGATACAAAGATAAAAAGACTGACCTTGATGGCAGTCTGCCCTCAAGTTACTTACAACCTACTGACATTATATATATATATATATATATATATATATATATATATATATATATATATATATATATATATATATATATATATATATGTAGCCAAAGAAGTAAAAAGTAAATACAAGCTATTTTGGAAAGAGAGGAAACACTAACCACTCAGGGGTATATTTCCCACAGCTAATGGGATGTGAGCTTACCCTAGCCATAACCCTAAGAATATCTACCTACCTCTAAAATTGATTTTCTTGAACTGAAGGATTCTTGATGGAAATTAAGGATTCTAAAGGCTGACGGGAAAAGAAAAAATAGTTTAGGCATCGGAGACAGCCTATGCAAAATAAATAAGGAAAAAAGGTCAAGTTCAAGGAACTACAGGTCCATCAAAATAGCTAGAATGTGGAGTAAGTGAAGGTAAACAATTACTTACTGGAGAAATGTTTGAGCCATATTGAAAGCCTGTTTTAACCAGGAACCTGAAACAATAGATGTACTTGAATCTGCATATATACATGAATGTTTACAATATATGTGTATATGTATACATTAGTGCACATGTATTGCAGTGCATATTGTATCTAGTATACATGCAAGTACATATATCCACACATGTGTATTCATATGTGTTCAAGAGGGCAATGTGCATGCATATATATATGTATATATACATGTATTTATAGATATATATATACACACAAAGACATATGCTTGTATATCTTCATTTGTATATAAATATACTAGTATTACATGTACACACACACACACACACACACACACACACACACACATATTTTCCCTAGAGGCTGGGGAATTAGATCAAGACAAATCAACATATTTATTAAATGCTTCCTATGTGCCAGACACCATACTGAGTGCTTTATAAATATTACTTAATTAGACCCCCACAATAACCTTGGGAAGTATGAGCTATTATCATTATTTTACAGTTGATGAAAGTAAGGCAGATAGCAGTTAAAGGACTTACCGAGGCTCACATAGTAAATGACTGAGGTTGGATTTGAACTCAGGTTTTTATAACTTTAAGCCTAGTTGTCCATCGATTGTACCATCTAACTGGCTTAAACAAGATAAATACAAAATAAATAAAATGAATACAGGATAAATTAGAGATAGCATTAGAAGAAAACCACTAATATATCTTTTTATTCATTTTATAATTATAACATTTTGACAGTACAGATGCATAGGTAATTTTTTACAACCTTATCCCTTGTACTCCTTCCTGTTCTGAATTTTCCCCTCCTTCCCTCCACCCCCTCCTCTAGATGGCGGGCATTCCCATACATATTAAATATATCCTAGATACAATATATATACATACATATATACAAACATACACATACATATATACATACATATACATATATATACATACATATATATACATATACACAAACATACATATACATATATACATACATATATATGTATATATATATAGATATACATAGATATATATCTATATATCTATATATATATATATATAGATATATATAGATATATATATGCAAATAATTTACACTCATTTCCCAGTGTTCCTTCTCTGGGTGTAGCTGATTCTGTACATCATTGATCAATTGGAATTGGATTAGCTCTTTCCTATGTTGAAGACATCCCCTTCCATCAGAATACATCCTCATACAGTATTGTTGTTGAAGTGTATAATGATCTCCTAGTTCTGCTCATTTCGCTCATCATCAGTTGATGTAAGTCTCTCCAAGCCTCTCTGTATTCCTCCTGTTGGTCATTTCTTACAGAACAATAATATTCCATAACATTCATATACCATAATTTACCCAACCATTCTCCAATTGATGGGCATCCATTCATTTTCCAGTTTCTAGCCACTACAAAAAGGGCTGCCACAAACATTTTGGCACATACAGGTCCCTTTCCCTTTTTTAGTAATTCCTTGGGATATAAGCCCAGTAGTAGTACGGCTGGATCAGAGGGTATGCACAGTTTGATAACTTTTTGGGTATAATTCCAGATTGCTCTGCAGAATGGTTGGATTCTTTCACAACTCCACCAACAATGCATCAGTGTCCCAGTTTTCCCACATCCCATCCAACATTCATCATTATTTGTTCCTGTCATCTTAGCCAATCTGACAGGCGTGTAATGATATCTCAGAGTTGTCTTAATTTGCATTTCTCTGATCAATAATGATTTGGAACACTCATATCAGTGGAAATCGTTTCAATTTCATCATCTGAAAATTGTCTGTTCATATCCTTTGACCATTTATCAATTGAAGAATGGCTTGATTTCTTATAAATTAGAGTCAATTCTCTGCATATTTTGGAGAAGAGGCCTTTATCAGAACTTTTAACTGTAAAAATATTTTCCCGGTTTGTTACTTCCTTTCTAATCTTGTTTGCATTAGGTTTGTTTGTACAAAAGCTTTTTAATTTGACATAATCAAAATTTTATATTTTGTGATCAATAATGGTCTCTAGTTCTCCTTTGGTCACAAATTCCTTCCTCCTACACAAGTCTGAGAAGTAAACTATCCTATGTTCTTCTAATTTATTTATGATTTCATTCTTTATGCCTAAATCATGGACCCATTTTGATCTTATCTTAGTATGTGGTGTTAAATATAGGTCCATGCCTAGTTTCTGTCATACTAATTTCCAGTTTTCCCAACAGTTTTTGTCAAATAATGAATTCTTATCCCAAAATTGGGATGTTAGGGTTTGTCAAACACTAGATTGCTATTTTTATTCACTATCTTGTCCTGTGAACCTAACCTATTCCATTGATCAACTAGTCTATTTCTTAGCCAATACCAATTAGTTTTGGTGACTGCTGCTTTATAATATAATTCTTTATCAGGTACAGCTAGGTCACCTTCATTTGATTTTTTTGTTCATTAATTCCCTTGAAATTCTCGACCTTTTGTTCTTCCATATGAGTTTTGTTGTTATTTTTTCTAGGTCATTAACATAGTTTCTTGGGAGTCTGATTGGTATAGCACTAAATAAATAGATTAGTTTGGGGAGTATTGTCATCTTTATTATATTCGTTTGGCCTCTCCAAGAGCACTGAATGCCTTTCCAATTATTTAAATATGACTTTATTTTTGTGGCAAGTGTTTTGTAATTTTGCTCATATAATTCCTGATTTTCCTTTGGTAGATATATTCCCAAATATTTTATACTATCGACCATTATTTTGAATGGGATTTCTCTTTGTATCTCTTGCTGTTGGATTGTGTTGGTGATGTATAAAAATGCTGAGGATTTATGTGGATTTATTTTGTATCCTGCAACTTTGCTAAAATTCTGAATTATTTCTAATAGCTTTTTAGCAGAGTCTTTGGGGTTCTCTAAGTATACCATCATATCATCTGCAAATAGTGAGAGTTTGATTTCCTCATTACCTACTCCAATTCCTTTAATCTCTTTCTCAGCTCTTATTGCTGAGACTAGTATTTCTAGTACAATATTGAATAGTAATGGTGATAGTGGGCAACCTTGTTTCACTCCTGATTTTAATGGGAAAGGTTCCAGTACCACTACTTTACCCTTTTTTCTCTAGTTTCTAGGACAAATTATACATGTGTTCTTTACATATCTACATGGCAGAAATATAGTTCTCAAGATTTCTTTTTACCATTTTAGAAATACCTTGAGTTCTGTATTTGAAGATCAAACTTTTTGTGTAGATCTATTTTTTTTTCATCAAGAATAGATGAATTTCATTTATTTTGTTAAATGTCCATCTTCTTCCCTAGAAAAAGATGTTCATTTTTGCTGGGTAAGTTATTCTTGGCTGCATACCAAGTTCCTTAGCCTTTCAGAATATCATATTCCAGGCCATTCGCTCCTTTAATGTGGATGCTGCTAGATTTTGGGTTATCCTTATTGTGGCTCCTCCATATCTGAATTGATTTGTCCTAGCAGCTTCTAATATTTATTCCTTCATCTGATGGTTCTTGAACTTGGCCACTATATTTCTTGGTGTTTTGATTTTAGGGTCCCTTTCAGTAGATGATCGATGGGTTTTTTCAATGTCTATTTTACCCTCTGTTTCTAAAATGTCTGGGCAGCTCTCTTTGATAATTTCCTGGAAAATAGTATCCAGGCTCTTTTTTTCCTCACATTTTTCATGGAGTCGGATTATTCTCAAATTGTCTCTCCTGGATCTGTTTTCCAGGTCTGTTGTCTTCCCAAGAAGGTACTTGACATTTTTTTCCATTGTTTTGTTTTTCTGGTTTTGCTTGACTACTTCTTGGTTTCTCCTTGAGTCATTCAATTCTACTTGTTTGATTCTTATTTTCAATGATATATTTTCTTCACTCACTTTTTTATATCTTTTTGTAATTGTCCAATTGAGTTTTTAAGTGAATTTTTTTCTTTTATGGAATTTTTTTCCATTTCATCAATTTTATTTTTTAGAGAGCTGTTTTCTTTTTCAAACTCACTAATTTTATTTCTCAATAATTTTTTTCTCTTTATCCACTCTGGATGACTTCTCTTTACTCTCTTGCCAAGCTTCCCTTTCCTTTTCCCATTTCTCTTCTAGCTCTCTTGTGAGAGCCTTTTTGATTTCCTCTATGAGAGCCTTGTGTATTGAGGAGCAGACCATATCCCCCTTAGGGGATTCTTCTGGAGACAGTCTGTTTTAGTCTCCTCAGGTTTTGATGTCTGCTCTCTCTCCATATAGAAGCTGTCAATGATTAAATTTTTTGTTCATTTTCTCAGAGAGGAATTGAAGAAAACAAATTGACAAGAGAAACAATTGGTCTGTTTCTGGGGGGGCTGGGGCTGGGTGGTGTTACTGGGCTTCCTCTACAGACTACGGGAGACAGCAAAGAGGCACTAGCAGGACAGCGATGGCTGTGTTGTGTCTGAACTCTGAGGCTCTAAGAACTTGCTGAGTCACTCTGGGTGGGGGTGGGGGTGGGGGTGGCCGGGTCCCAAGAGATGCTAGTTTTCCGGGGTTTTATTCTTTACCTCCTGTGTTTACATCTTCTCTGCTGCCAAGATGGAATATCCACACTGTGGTAAAGGTGGTTCCACAGAAATGGCAGAGATCATACCTCTCCCCCCTCTGGTCTGAGCAGTGTGAGCTGCCTGCCTTGCTCTTGCTGCTTGCCTCAGCTTGTGCCCAATCTGTTTGTCCCCTCCCCTGAGCAAACACAGACCTTTTCTGGCAAATTTCAATGATGTCTTCTGTTGGTAATTATTTGTGGGTTTTTTTTTCTGATCAAGCATTAATTCCGAGGCTTGTCATGAAGTAAATTCTGAGAGAAAACATGGAACTCAAGCAGCTGTGTGCTTCCTTTCTGCCATCTTGGCCGGAAGTCCCGAAAACCACTAATATTAAGGGTGACCAGGAAAGACTTCTCCTTTTTTTTATTAATAGTTTTAATTTACCAGACATATGCATGGGTAATTTTACAACACTGACAATTTCCAAACCTTTTATTCTAATTTTCCTCCCCTTCCTCCCCAGATGGCAGGTTGACCAATATATGTTAAATATGTTAAAGTATAAATTAAATATGATATATGTATTCATGTCCAAACAGTTGTTTTGCTGTACAATAAGAATCGGACTTTGAAATAGTGTACAATTAGCCTGTGAATGAATCAAAAATGCAGGCGGACAAAAGTAGAGGGATTGAGAATTCTATGTAGTGGTTCATACTCATTTCCTGGAGTTCTTTTGCTGGGTGTAGCTGGTTCAGTTTATTACTGCTCTATTGGAACTGATTTGGTTCATCTCATTGTTGGAGAGGGCCATGTCCATCAGAATGTATCATCATATAGTGTTGTTGTTGAAGTATATAATGATCTCCTTGTCCTACACTTTTCACTTAGCATCAGTTCATGTAAGTCTTTCCAGGCCTTTCTGAAATCATCCTGCTGGTCAGTTCTTACAGAACAATAATATTCCATAAAATTAATTTACCACAATTTATTCAGCATTCTCCAATTGATGGGCATCCACTCAGTTTCCAGTTTCTGGCCACCACAAAGAGGGCTGCCACAAACATTCTTGCACATACAGGCCGCTTTCCCTTCTTTAAGATCTCTTTGGAATATAAGCCCAGTAGTAAGCACTGCTGAGTCAAAGGGTATGCACAGTTTGATAACTTTTTGAACATAGTTCTAACTTGCTCTCCAGAATGGCTGAATGTATTCATAATCAGGAAAGACTTCTTATAGAAAGCAGAATTTTAGCTAAGACTTGGAGAAAGTCAGGTGAGCCAGAAGAAAGGATTGAAAAAGGAGAGAGTTCTAGGCATGGAACAGTAACATGGATAGACTTGCATGAAACAATGTAGAGTGAAATTAACTGAATCTAGAGAACACTGTATATACAGTAACAGCAATTTTGTTTTAAGAACAACTTTGAATGAACAAGTCATTTTGACTATTAGAAATAGCCTATAAAGGCCATATGAAGGAAGATAGTATCTACATCCAGAGAAAGAGTTGATAAATAGAAGTATATATAGAATTATTTTATACATACACACACACACACACACACACACACACGTTTGTGTCTAGTGGTAAACATCTTTAGGATATGGGGAGAGAAGGGAAAAAATTCAAATGATATTTTTATTATGTGCTTAAAAGGAGTAGAAAGTTGTACATAATAGGCTTAGTTTCATGTGCAATCATCTTTTTATTATATGATTTTTATGAAAATACATGTTTTATTCCATACATTAAAAATAAATAAAAAATTTTAAAATTGGAAAGAAAATGCTTGAAGTCAGGAGCTGACATGTCATGCTGTGAGGAACAGCAAAGTAACCAATGTCATTAGATCATAGAGGATATCAAAGATTTCTGAGCAGAAGACTTGTATGGGCAGACCTGTGCTTCTGGAAGTCTTATGAATGCCACCTTTGGATGACTGAATGGAAAGACTAAAAAGTAGATGGAGGGGAAAAGCTGTATCTCAATTTACCTCTATTAGCTCTGTACCTGTGCTACTTCATTTCCATCAACCTCAGTTTCCTTCTTGGTAAAATGACTCCAGTAATACTTAGAATATTAGTTTCACAGAGCTATCATGAAGAGAATATTATTATAGCATTAAGTGTTATTTTATAATAATTACTCATTATTAATAATTCATCATCACTAATAATTACTAATTATATCAATTTCTTTTCATTAACTTTAATTAGTTAATAATACATAAAGTGTTCCTATAATTATTAAAGAAATGAAAAAAAACTTTCTCTAATTGATACTCAGAGAGAACTTAAACAACAGGAAGGAAGTCAAAGAACTTAATGACCACCATCACCATCTTGGTTTACTTGGACAAGAGACCTGTTTAGTTCCGATTTTCTTACTATGCCACAACAATTCTGGTAATTATACTTCAAATGCTCATCCTTAATTAGTCAGGAGCTAATTATTCGGTCTTTGTAATATAGCAGTATAGCAATGACACTAAATCTGGCCTCAAACACTTCCTGGCTGTGCAAGTGACTTAATCCTGTTTGCCTTAATTTCCTCTTTTGTAAAATGAATTGGGGAAGAAAATGGCAAACCACTCCACTGTCTTTACCAAGAAAATCCCAAAGAGAGTCACAAAGAATCAGACATGACTGAAAATGACAAACTTCTCGATTGTCTCTCATACTGCTGTTAAATATTTTCTTTCCATGGTTACTGCTGAGGATATCCACCTATCAGCAACTACCTTGCTTTCTTGTTTCCATTTCACCCCTTCTTGATCCATTCTTCAGACTTCTGCCCTTGGATATGCTCATGTCATTTCCTCCCAGAATTCCTTAGCAATCTCACTTCCTGCTGAATCAAGGATAAGTTCCTAATCATGTAATCAAGACTCAGCCAAATGACTCTTGTTTCCCTTTCCGAACTAGTGCACACTAATCCCTTCACATACCTTATATCCAGTCAAATTGGAATAATCTCCCTCCATCTCCCATTGCTGTTTTGTCCTCTCCTTTCTTTGTCTTTGCTGATATCCTGCACAACACCAAGGTATAGACTCCTCTGCCATCCTGAGCAAGTGAAATTCCCTCCCACTTCCTTTAAATCCCTACTTCAGTGCCAACACAGTGCAGCTTCCACGTGGTACCCCATCATGAAGTGCTTTCTTTTCTATTATACATTCAAGTCAGAAATTATATTCTTAGGCACATAAGACAATCAGATGTTATAATGGATAGAGCACTGGACTTGAGTTCAAATTTGGCACCAGTCACATTAGCTATGTTATTAATCTCTGTCTGCCTCAGTTTTCTCAACTACAAAATAGGGGATAATAATTGTTGTGGGGATCAAATGAGATAATATTTATAAAGTACTTTTAAAAAATCTCAAAGAGCTACCTGAATATTAGTCATTATTATTTGTTTGATTATTTCTCAAATCCATTGTATAGAAGGCATCTTTTTTACTCTACCTTGAAATTCAGAAGAGGAGCCTTGTTGATACCATTGTACATAGAAACTTGCATAAAACATAGATATAACTCAGGTGTTCCCCTTGTATGACTTACCCAACTGCTAGTCTTTTTCTCTTTAACTCTCCCTCATTATTCACAAATGAGTAGAAATGGAATCTTGTCACTTCTCATACAGTCTTTTGCCTAGCCTTTGTAATTAGCTTATGTTTTCAGATCACAATGTGACTGGACTACCCCCCCCCCCACTCCATCTCAGTTAGATAATAACATCCTTGAGAAAGAAAACTTCTTCATTTGTGTCTTTGTAGTCTTTCCCCTCCACATCATAGCACCTAACATGGGGCAATACCTCTAGTAGATGCTTAATAAATGTTTGTTGATTTAGCTGTTGGCATAGGGAACTCCCTAAGTGAGAAAACTTCTACCAATGCAGACTGATGCCCTTTCTGCAATATAAAGTCCCAGAAGATTGCTTAGAATATGGAGAGGTTGTGTGACTTTCTCAGTGTCAAATAACAGGATGTGTCAGGGATAAAGTTTGAGCCTTCTTGGCTTTGAGAATGGCTTTCTATCTATTATTTAACTGAATTAAATTAAATAGCTTGGTTTCAACCCAACATCTTCATGGACATGATTGAGAGGAGATGAGGAGGTAAGGCATACTAAGGTAGGAAAGGACCCTTAAAATATCACTGACTCCAGTGCGGCCACAGGGCAGAAGATGGGCATCAGTGCTGATTTTCGGGGATACTGTTTGAACATTATAATTATTCCTATACAGTCACACAGTGGGCATGCAAAATCAAGGTTTTGGATTGCTACTGGGAATAATTCTTTCTCTTTTGGAATCCTCTGCCTTAGTTCCTGTTCTTGGTCCCTAAGTCTCACTTCTCAGAAATATTGTATTAGTATCTTGATTTTTCTTTAGTAAAATACCTCCCCACCTGATACTTTAAAAAGAGACTATCTGAGGAGTCATCCCACTAACTCCGAAGTGTTATGGCCAAGATTCCACTCATGATCTGTGAAGTAAGAGTAAATAATTTGTCAAGGGTATAGAGTATGTATGGTACAATTTCCTGATTTGAATAGATAATTAAAAAGAAAAAAAAATAAAAGAAAGGAAGAAAAAGACCCTAAACTATTAAAAATATCTCTGAGAACAGAAAAGTAAGCACAAACATAATTTATCACTTTCTCAGACTCAATAAACATAATTTTGCTCTACTAACAGCTTATTGGGACAGCAGCCATCAGTTAAATAAACAAATCATTAGACTGAGAACAGTGTTAGCTTGGGTCCAAGCTTATGTTTTAATGATCCCTCATGAGCTTTAGTAAAGATACATATACTTGGTTAAAGATCTGAAGCTTGAACTGTAATCCTCAGACTAGGAGAGAAAGGGGGCGAGAGGTTGGCGACATTTATGTATGGGAATGTGGGATGTGTGTACATATGTGCAGATGCTTGAAGTTGCTTTGGGGCTCATTCTAGCCTCTCCCATTTTAACCATTCCTCCCTCTACCCCCACTCAGACTCACTGCCTTTTAAGTTAGTGGAGACCTGAGAGTATTAATTAAAGTGGTAGGTGTGTATATAAGTATGAATATATGTCACTATGTGCATATTTCTGCATCCATCCATCCAATAAGCATTCATTAAGTACCTACTGTACACTTAGTTCTTAAGACAATGAAAGCTTTTTGAAGGCAGGGTATCTCATTTTTGTCTGTATCCTAAGTTCTTGGCACAGTGCCTAGCACATATTGTGCCATGTTGATTGTTGTAGATACAAAGACAAAAAAAGAAGCGATCTTTGATCTCAGGGAGTTTCATTAGAATAAGGGGAAACAATATACATATATATATATATATATATATATATATATATATATATATATATATATATATATATAATTACAAATGCCTATGTGTTAGTTTTTGGGGAGGAGCCAATGGCATCAAGAAAGGCTTTCTATAGGAGATAGTGGTAGGTTGGGTTTATCACTGGATGGAACTAGGTATTCTAAGGACTTGGTGTGAGTAGGGAATGCATAAGAGTTGGGAGGTAGAATGTCCTATGGAGGGAATGATAAATTAAATAGGTCAGCTTAGGTGCAATGCACTGTGCAACATAAAATGAGTCCAGAAGGAAAGGCTGAAGAAAGATTGTGAAGGATTTAAAAAGCCAAACAAGATGGGGTTTATATTTAATCTTTGTGATAATAGTGAGCCACTCTATCTTTTTGAGAAAGGGAGTGTTATCATGTGACCTGCATTTGGGAACTGTTATTTAGGTCCCTATATGGTGAATAGATTTGAAAAGTGAAGATAAGAATTGATTAGGAGTCTATGACAAATAGCCCAAGTGAAAGATGATGAGGATTTGAATTAGGGTGATGGATGAGTGAGCATGTGGACTTAAGGTAAAATTAGCAAGATTTGGGAATTTATTAGATTTAAAATGTAAGAAAGAAAGAAGAATCTGAGGATGATTCCAAGGTTGTGAACTTGGATGAAGGTCTTGCTTCCTTCAACAGAAATAGGGAATTTAGTAAGAGGAAGATTATGAGTAATTTTTTTTGGACTGAATAATTTTGAGATGTCTATAGGACATCTAGGAAATTGTGTCTAATGGGCAGTTGATATGTTCAATAAATAGGCAATTGCTGAATAGATGTATATGTGTGCATCCGTGCACAGGCACAACACTCTAGGAATAGGGGATAGGGAATCAGCACCAGGAAGATAAGCTGGGCAAATGTCCCTAGATGTTTTGCCAGCTTGGCCATTTTGCATCTGGATAAAGAATAGCACTGTATTTTTAAATGATTTTGAAAATGGCCACTAATTTAGAGTGATTGAGCAGAAGGGATGCATCTCCGTTTTTGTTGTAATGTCAGAATGGCAAAGCCATATATAGAACTTATATATGCTAGAGAACCTTCCTTCTACTGAAATTGCTCTATTGCTTGGCAAGAAGATGCACATTTTTCACTCTTTGAGTGTTTCTCTGCAAATTTAGACATATCTGTGTACAGAAAAGCACATACCTTATGCATATCAAGATCTTTCTACTATCTTTCCTCAGCCCCAGCCCACCCATATCCCAATAAGCAACCTAATGGCCCGAAACTAGTACATTTATTCCTCCATCTTCATTGCCAAATTCTGATCTCATTCCAGACACTCCTTTCTGTCTAGATGTTTACTTTCCTCTCACTTTCATGCCATGCCCACTATCATAGGAAATAACACAGAGAGGCCAATCTGCTCCATTGTGATCCTTAGGCCCAATACCTTTTTCTGAGAAGTCTTAGGTAGGATCATGGCCACTCACACTGGTTAGGTGAGCAGAACATTACCAGCTACCAATGTTCTGGTAAGATGGTGGAGCACCAATCCTTGTTATTTTCCCTGGCATTGCTTCCTAAGATCTCCTGGATCTTGCTATCTGTCCTACTGAAATACCTTTCAGACCAAAAGGCATTGCCATATGACTTGTCTTTGCAGTGCTAGGCCTCTAGTGTTTTTCTGTCTACTCTGCAATTGAAACTATAATAGATGTCAGCTTTGTTTAAAAGAATATGTTTCCTGAGACCAAAGATAAACACTACTTTTCTATTTGTATCATTAGAAATTAATAATTAGTATATGGCAAATACTTAGTAAATGCTTTTTCGTTCATATGATACACATTCTTTATATACAAATATATATATGTATATATATATATATCCACATAAATATATATATATATATATCCACATATGTCTAGGTATGTAGGTCTATACTACACATGTAATTTGTAAGTATTTTTACTCATGTATGTCATATATGTTCATGTGACACACTCATGCAACTTAGACATTCAAATCTAAATGGGGAAAGGAGAATTTATGTAGCACCTCTTATGTTTCAGGCACTATGCTAACCTCACTTCCCTGCCTCATTAAAACAAACAAACAAACAAAAAAGCTAACTAACCAATGTTATTTCACTTAATTTTCCCCTGAGAAGTGGGTGCTATTATTATTCTTATTTTGCATATGGAAAGCAAAGATTAAGTGACTTGCCCAGGGTTATATAGCTAATAAATCTCTGAGGTCAGATTTGAATTTAGATCTTTTTGATTTATGGCTAGCACTTTATCCACTGTTTCACCATCTATTACATCAGCATCCACGCATATACAAGCTTACATAAGTAATATTGGCATCTATTTATATAGTATTCTAAACTTTGCAATGTATTACATATGTTGTCACAATTGGGCTTCATTCCTCTAAGATAAGGATGAGAGTTATGGTTATTTCTATCACAAAGATGAAGAAAATGATGTTTAATGATTTGATCACAGTCTACAGTTACTATGTTTTAGGGAAAAGAAATTCAAATCTAGGTATTGGTAATAAAAATTTTAAAAAGCAACTAATATTTTTATGGCATTTTGCAAAGTGCTTTAAAATATCTCATTTTATTTTCCCAACAATCATGGGAGATAGATGCTATTATTAATCTCCATTTTACAGTTGAGGAAGCTGAAACAGAAAGAGGTTTAGTCGCTGCTCAAAATCACACATCTACTAAGTGTTTCAAGATTGATTTGAACTTGGGTCTTGCTTACTCCAGATCTAGGGCTCAACCTATTATTCAGTGTCCCCTTTTTTGTTCCAAGTTTATTACTCTTTTTTATCCTTGGTGCATATGATCTTTCTGAGGAACATAGTACTATTCAGTCCCTGAGGGCAGAAACTGTCTCTTCAATTCAATTCCATAAACTTTAATGCAGTGATCCATATGGATAATGCATTATACTCAAATAAAATGTATAGTCATTAATAAAAATAAATATGGTACAATATTTTAAGGGCAGAGTTTAAAGACAATCTGGAGGAGTTGGATTAAACTCATAATTTTGGTACTCATTACCTGTGATACTTTGGACAAATCACTTAACATCTCTGAACATCAGTTTTGTCATTTGTGAAAGCAGACGATTTGGCATTTGATGTTCATTAAAGCTCTGGATCTATGATCTTATAAATCTTTGATCTGATAAGTATGCAAAGAAGGGAGACATTAAAACAGGACTAAGGAAGAAATGGAATACTTTTCTCCAGGTAAATCTTGGAAAGGGAAGAAAAAACTTGAAACTTTCAGGGATCAGAGATGACCTAACAAGAGAAGTGACACTTGAGTCAAGCCTTAAGAGAAGAGTGTATGTATCTTACAACTGCTGAATATCGTGCTCAATACACAGTAGTTACTTAATATGTATTTTGTTGAATTGACTTGAATGCACAATCACACATACTCATGTACACAACCCCAGAGTGTAGAAAAGAGGTCAAAATGCTAAGACAATCATATTTTTCCTATTAAACCCTGGGCACAGTCCTTGCATAAACTAAGCATTCATTTACACAAATTTGTATGGCCCATTCTGGGAATTGCAACCCCAAGGAAGTGAACTGAATAAGTCAAAGGAATCTTGGCCTTTTAGGGCAGTTACCTATTTCAGCATCCTGGAAAAGCTAAGCAGAGTGGACTGACTATTCTGAAGCTTCACAAAGAAACTGGACAATTACAAGTGGCAAGAAGAGGCAGATGCACCAAGGGAAGACCTTTGTCTTAAGATAAGTGTGGGACAAATGTGGATGAGACCTGAGCTATCTTCTCTGAGTCATTCACCCAAGTTAGGGATTCATTTCAAAAAGCCACTGACTACTCCTCCATCTCCAGTAGAAATCCTTCCATAGTGGATCTCATCTCACACTGCAAAGTTCTAATTATTCTTTGGAGCCTTTCAAGAAATTAAGGGAATGAGGATTCCCACATAGGATGATGGGGATACTCTGGGATTGGGTCCTTACCAACTGCTTCATACTCTTGGGGTAATGGTGGTGGGGTTATCTTATACCACTCTAAAAATGTGTATTTTATTTCCTGGGACACCCTGAATTTTTCTTTCTCCTGCCCTTGATCACACATTTCCTGATGTTTGCAATGCCTCCTTTGCCTGTTAAATTTCTTGCTGTCCTTTAAAGCTTAACTTAAGTGCTACTTCCTACAAGAAGACATTTTTGATTCTACCAATTGATCAATCAACCAATAAACATTTATGAAGTTTCTATATGCCAGAAACCATACTACCCCAATCAGTAGAGATTTTTGTGCTCTCAGACTTCACAAGGCACTTGGGCCATGCTTCCCAGATACAGCTGTAAGCGTGTGACAGTAATTCAATACAATAGCAGAATTATATCCTCTTTGAGGTAGATACTTCACCTGTACATATTGCTATCCATATATTTCTTCTATATGAATTGCCCATATTTGCCCATTAAGATCCATGGGGATATATTCAATACATTGGAAGCCTTTTTCCAAGTATTCACCATTCGTTGGGTCCCACCATTATAAGCATACGGGATCTAGATGAAACTGTGTAAGAGTCTTACTAGGCTGTAAGCTCTCTGAGGACAGAGCCCATTTTTTCTTCATTTCAACTTTGTATTTCCTTCAGGGCATAGGATGGTTTTCAAAATAATTAGGCCCTTAATAAATATTTGATGAGTTGAGAAATTGAATAATTATATATTTCTTTCAAATAAATATTTACATATATATCAAACTACTATGCTAGATCATGAGATCCATGAAAGCTGGGTCTGGTTCTTACTTAGCCCCTTTGTTTCACCGAGACACAAATGTGCAGTGAATTGGCCTTATCATCCATACTAGAAAATCAAAGTATCTGAAAAAACATATTTTGTCCAGATTAAATTGGATTTACTAAATCCACCTGGTGCAGTTGGATGGGTAGCCCATTGAGTTAGTCTGTCACTCTATGTATCTGGACATTCTCCAGAGATGAACAATAAGTTGGGACTGTAGATTAAGAAGAGGAGGCAATTGAGTTCATTTGCCTCTGGGAAACAATGTATTATTTTCAGTGACACTAAAGCTCATCTCTTTAACTGAAGCATTCTACCCTGTGGCTGGCCATTATGGAATCTTATCATCTTAATAAAATCAAATTTCAGGTACCACAAGGCACTTGGGAAGATAACCAAGCTTAGTCTAATTAAGCTCTACAATGGTATCAGGGAAAGAACACTAATACCAAAGTAAAAAATCATGGGTTCAAACCCTGCCACTGATGCTTGGATAAGATTTTTAACCTTTTTACGACTCAATTTCCTTATCTCTGACAGGAGAGTTGGATTAAATGATCCTTGAAGTCCCATAGAGTTTTATATGTGTGGTAAGCAATGCAGAGACACAGGATCATAGGCTTACCAATCTATAGCTGACAAGCAAGCTAGAAGGCATAATAGAAGGCAGATGAATAATAATAACTAATAATACAGATGAAAAACTGGTATCCAGAAATGTTCCATATCTTACCTAAGATCACACAGCTTCGGATGAGGAATTTAAACCTATGTTCTCTGACTTTAGAGTTAGTGTTCTCTCAGTCTTGTAACTGGATAAAGAAATCCGTAAGGATTCATGTGCAATGGGAATAAGAAAGATTAGAGACATAACTAGTCTACATTTATACTAAATATATTAACAGGTATGGAGGGAAATAGGCAGCTAGGTGGGACAGTGGATAGAACACCAAGCCTGGAATCAGGAAAACTGAGTTCAAATCAAGCTTCAGATCCTTACAAGCTGGGTGATCCTGGGCAAGTCACTTAACTCTGATCACTTTTTCTATAAAATGAACTGGAGAAAGAAATGATAAACCACTCTATTGTCTTTGCCAAAAAAAATGGAGTAATAAAAAGTCATCCATGACTGAGTAATGGAAGGTTTTGAGCAAACTATCTATGAAATAGCTTTTCAACAACATGGGAAATAATAATACAATTGGATAAAGGATAGAGCGATGAGAATCTATCTTCATTAAACTTTCTATATATTCATGGGGATGATGAATTCAATGACAGTGACAATGACCATAGTGATGGCAATTATAATGATAATCGTGATTTTAATGTTCTGGTTGGTTTTCTGGAAGTCTTTGATTAGCCTTTTCAGCAGATTAATCACCACGAGAATAGCCAGGTGTTAAAGTCCAAATCCTTTATTATTTCCTTCACAATCTAGTTTCCTTGCCTGGAGCTCCGGCTAGCTTTCTTGGAGGCCTTCTGAAGTCTTGGTTTCAGTGGAAAAATGAAGGAGGGCAGGTCTGCCACAGATTGTGTGAGATGGCATGAACCTGTCTGGCTGAGTTTGTTCCAGCTTATATGCTCTATTATAATTACATTATCATAGGTGTGAATCTTGTAGTATAGGTGTCTTTCTTGTGGAACTATATTAAGTACTAAGTACATGTACTGAACTAGAGAACTGTTAATCACCATGCTAAACTAGATAACCATTGTATTATCAATTCCTCTGAGTTAACACCTTGTAAGAATCCTTGTTTCAAGTACAGAGTTCTGGCCCATAACAATGATAGCTCTGCTTCCATAGGGCTAGAAATAACAACAATCCTGTGAAATTAATAGTGCAAATATTATTCTCACTTTACTTATAAGGAAACCATAGCCCAGGGAGGCAAAGAACCCTACCAGTAGTCACACAGCTGATAAAAGCCAGAGTTGGGAATAAATTATTCCTTTATTTCCTGCTTCTAAGTCCCATGGTTTTTCCTCTAAATGATGAATTTCCTTCAGCACCAAGGATAGAACTCTCTCTCCAAAGTTTGGAAAATTGTATCCAAACTTTCTTTCCTCTCGTGTGTGTGTGTGTGTGTGTGTGTGTGTGTGTGTGTGTGTGTTAAAGTTTGTCTTATTGGTTTTAATGATGTTGTTCATTTCTCCATTGGTCATTTCCTAACCTCATTTCTAAGATGAATCCTGTCTTGTGAGAGAAAATGTCATTTGAAAACATTTATTTAAAACCCTTATCTGACAACACATATAGTATTGTGTCCTGGTAGAATCTGAGAGAAAAAAAGTATATTTTATTCTCTTCAAGGCCTTCAGCTGTTTTTCCATTGCTCAGAGTTCAGTTTCTTTTCTGTGATCTTCATTTTCCTTGTGGTCACTGTTTATATTGTTCTCTTGGTTCTGCTTATTTCACTCAAAGTCAGTTCTTACTAATCTTCCTTCCTCTGTTTTGTTTAACGCTTCTCCCCTTTCTCCTTCTGGGAGCTTCTGTCTCAGCAGAGTCTGTCTAGGCTCCTCTATCTGGTTTTTGAGTCTGTCTGAAATCAGGTAGCCTCAAAGTTCCATCAGAAGAAAGCCCTGAGGCACTTATAGAGAACCCTGGGGGATGAGAAAATGTTTAACTTGGCATAAACTGCTTTTATGAATACCATGGTAGAGGAAAGCTGGTCTGTTTAGTCTTTTCCCTAGGTGATAATCAGGCTGAAGTGAATACTCAGTGGAGGATGTTGTGGGAGCCTAAGAAGGTCTGTGTGTCTTTCAGGGATTGCTAAAGGAGAGCAATAGGGGGGCAATGGAGACAGAGAAGTGAAATAGGACTACCTGATGCCGAATTACAAGGTAGTTTGAATTCTATTTTTATTTTGGATATAATAAATGCTTGTCAGCTGACTGGTATGCTGCTCTGGGAATGTAAAGGCAGAGATCTGAATCTGAGAGTGCCTTGGGGAGTTTTTTTTTCCCCCTGAAGATGGAAATAGAGTCCCTACCCTCTGTTCTTGATAGGAGGAAGAGATACAGTCTCTGCTCTCAAAAAGATCCAGTTCTGAATTGAGAGAATCCCAAGACATGTTGAAGATGCAGTTCTCCTGGGGAATCCCTTAGCCTGAGGGAGACAGTTGGTTTTGCCCTTTGGAACCCTGCCCCCACCTAGTCTGGCTAACCAGAGCTGGTGAATTATCGATCCTTCATTCATAGGCGAGGGGATTTGTCAAGAGGATGAATTTCTGTGTGGAGGAAGGAGAAGCCCCTGGATAAGATGCATTGGCAGCTCCTAGCAGCAAATCACCCTAAACCACATATTGCTTTATAATAACCATTTAAAGCCGACAACATCTATTTTTGCAATAAATACACGTGTCCTCAGGCCTGCGTGTAATGCAGGGATGTAAGAAAGAGACCAAAGACAACTGTAAGTATCTCTACATACATGTACATGCTTGTACAGACACTCAGAGGCACAGGTGTATAATAAAACACCTCAGCACATCAGAATATAGGCAACAAACTCATCCAGACACAAGGACACACAAATCTAAATCACATAAATACAAATACTCCTATTCATTCCCCAAAGGACCTTATACTCATATTTTCCTCATTCTTCCAAGCATAGCTCATCTATCCTATTCATCAAACTTTCCCTAATTACTTCAGTTCCCATCCTTTTATATTTAGTTATAGAATTAAAATGGGAAAGACCTTGAGAGACTGTTCAGTTCAATCTCCTCTTACCTCACTTTACAGAGGCTGTCTTTCTACAAGGCACCGATGTACACAGATCAACAGAAATACAAACATACATGTAAATAAGAAGACACAATGACCTTTACAGATAGATGTCCACATATATGGAGATAACACAAACAAATGCATATACCTACACAGGATGGGAACATGGTTATATCTGTAAGAACTTGTTAAACAATCCCAAATAATATCTAGTCTTAACCTATAATTTTACAGATGGGGAAACCAAGGCCCACAAAATGGAAGTCTCATATTGGATAATTATATAGTCTTTAAAATACATACTCCCTTTTAAAAACAATAGCTTTTTATTTTCAAAACATATGCAAAGATAGTTTTCAACATTCACCTTTGTAAAACCTTGTGCTCCAAAATTTCCTCCCTCGCTTCCCCCTACCTCCTTCCGTAGACATCGAATAATCTAATAACCCTTTTTCTGAAACAATTTGTGTTTTTAGAGAGACCAGTCACTGCAGATATCACAATTCACAGCTAGCTCTTCGTATCCTTGGAGTTTGGGGAGGGAAAGAGGCTTTCTGACCACGCTGAGGGAGTAGTCAAAATGTTTTCCTTCCAGAAAAAGCTTTGAGGAAGAGTCCATAATTTACAATTTAATATATAATATTAACAAATAGCATTAATATTAATACTACTGATAATATTTGTACATAATAATATTTATGAATACATTAATATATAAATTAATACCTAAAGCCAATATATGATTACTTGTTCAATGGTGCTTTGGATGAAATCTAGAAGGATGAAGGGTAGATGATCCTCACTTCTAGGGAGTTCAATTCTAATCATGAGAATGCAAGAATGTGGATAAAGATTGGATCTGTGACTACTATTGGTAGAAAGAATTCCCAGGTGATGAAATTTCTTTGCCAAAATAAGATGTCATTTTCTCTGTAACTTATACAAAGTTATAATGCCTAAGATCACACTGCCACTTTATGTTAGAGTCAGGATTTGAACCCAGGTTTTTTCAGCTCCAGGGTGAGTTTCCAATCAACAATACCTTGCTGCTTTACCTGAAATTTACAGAAAACCATGAGAGGCCAAAAAAATTCCCAGTACCAGAGACTGGTGTAGTGGAAAGAAACCTAAATTTGAGATCAGAGATTCTGGTCTTTGATATTTACCTGGAGAAGGTTTTACTGTAGAAAAATGGAATTTTAGTAGAAACTTAAAGGAGGCCAAGGAATGGAATATAAAAATCAGTGAGTCAGAGGAATCAGGGGCAATTCCCTGAAAGGGAAGACAATTAGAATTTGAGCAGTACTTTGAAGACTGTAGAAGATATGAATAAGAATGAAGGAGAGAGAAGGAAATGGGTACATTTTATTTAATATAAAGAAAACTTGTACCCTATAACTCAACAAGCATATAGTAATAATTCCCTTTTCCAAACTATTTTATGAATCAATGAAAAATGCCTTCTTCAAAACAGCCCTGTGAGATAAAAATACAAGTATTACTGTCTCCATTTATCACTGAGGTAATCACGTGATGTGTGCTTGTTTACACAGTCAGTAGATATTAGAGGTAGGATCTGAACCTTGATCTCTCCTTGTCCAGGAGTCATTCCGTTATACCTTGCTACATCAAATGCCTACTGTGTGCACCTCATTATACAGTATAGTCACAAATAGTGAGATGAGAATTGTTCCTTCGCAGTGTGGAACTTACAGACTATTTTTTGTCCTTTTTTCCATCCTCAGTACTTAGTATAGTGTAGGTTATATAGTAGAAACCTAATAATTGCTTATTGACTGAATAATAGAGGGATAAGACACAAATAAGGATAACTGCAATACATGGTAGTATATGTGATAAGTGCATAGGTGAGGGACATGGAGTTATATGAAGGCACAGCTCAAATGCCTTCTCTATACGAGGCCTTTCCCAGAAGGCTATTAGTAGGCTATTAGAAGGCTAATAGTATCTTCTCTCTGCAATCACCTTCTATTTACATTGCATATATCTTACAAGTACCTAGTTATTTACATGTGGCCTTCCTATTAAACTATTAATTCCTTGACAGAAATGACTATACTTTTTCCCTTTCTTTGTACTCCCAGTACTTAGCACAGTGCTGGGCACATAACCAAAGCTCCATTAATGCTTGTTCACTGAATGACTGACCGACTGATTGGGAGTTGGTACGTAGGCTTGGTGGAAGAGTTGGCCCTTCACATGGTCTCCAAAGGATGGGTTGGGATTCAACAGGCAGATGACCTTGGATGTGGGGAGGAGAAGACATATTGAAAAAATATTATGAATGAGGAATCAGTGATGTCAAGCTGCAAGGCTTAGATAGAACTGAGACTAATTGAGTTCTTGTGGGAAAAGAGAATAATAGAGGGGAACAATAAGCAACAAGTCTGGAGAAATTGTGGAGAGCCTTGAAATATAGGAGAAAAGTTGAAGCATTAGTAGATATGAATAAAGATCCATCAAATACTTGGCACGTAGAAATAATATACCTACTAGGTTATTAATTTAAGGAATTATTATTAAGTGTAAAATTCTCCTGGGTAGAAGATGGGAGGTTCATTTACCCATCTTGCTTTCTACCAATGAATTCATTACATTTCCCCGGGGGACATCTGTAAGCAGAGTATAGAATCATTTGTGGTACTCCCAGTTCATAAACTAAAAGAAAGAAGCATTATAATGAAGTCTCTTTGGGTCAAGATGGGTAAGTGGTCCAGTTCTTTAGATACTCACAGGAAAAGACTGGGATAACAGCAACAAGTGAGTTATGCTTCAACCATACTTTAATAAGGCTTAGATAGATGGTGTTGGACTGAGGAATGGGATACTGGAGGGAGGGAGGTCTTGAGGGGAAGAGAATAAAGGAGGGAAGGGCACTTACATAAGACAGCATGGACTCATAGCAGATTGAGGACTACGTGGTTGGGGGAAGATAGGAATTGGGGTTACATATTTGTAGTATTATAGAGATGGGGGAAAAGTAAACTTATCCATGCCAATTTTGGCTTGGTTCATTAACATATGCATATCACCTCAAAATTTTTGGCAAAATCTTTGGATGATTTCATTAGTATAATGTTTTACTGGTCTTACTGCATATGTCTAGAGCCTATCAGAAGTTTATAGACCAAGGGCAGTAAGTAAGACCAAGGGGCTATTACTTTAAGGCTTAGCTGGCTTTCCCTAATTTAGTACATAGTCTTAGGATGTGGCTTCAGTTAATTTATGAGTTAGTTGCCAGTGGTTCCTATGCTCCCCTAATTTATGAGGCATTTTGCAAGTAACTATTATACTCCCTTAATTTATGGAACAGTTTGTAAGTGACTTCCAGATTCCCTTTTGCAATCTTACTTTCTACTATTGTTACCTTATACTAGTGACTTATAAACTTACTATGCTAGCTGGGAATGGTGTGGGTGGTCAGAGGGACCTGAACAAGATGCAATTTCAACACACATACTTCATACTTATTTGCAAAATTGAATAAATTTGAAGATAACCACAGCATGGCTGACAGGAGAAAAATTATGAGGGAGGGGGAAAATAGAAATTCTTTTCTTTTTTCTGTCAGGTTCCATGGCATCAAATTCAACATGTTAAAAACAGAATTTATTATCTTCCTCCACTCTACCACCACCAATCCTCTGCTATTCCTAATTCCCCTATTTCTGTCCAGGGCACCAACACCCTTCTACTCACCCAGGTTTGTAACTTGAGTGTTGTCCTGGACTTTTCACACTTCAACACCTACATATATAGGGACTTGCCAAGTCTCAATATTTCTACCTCCACATCTTCCATCTGTCCTCTTCTCTCTGCTCACATGGTCAGCCCTCTAACTGAAGGCTCTCGTTGCTTCTCTCCTGGCCTCTCATAATTCTAATCTAGACAGTTCATGGGGCTACTTGATCCTAACTTCCCCTTCTCATACCATCCTCCATTCAGTTGATGAGGTAGTAATTCTGAATAAAATATAATTTTAATTTTAAAACTCTTCAAAATTTAGTTTCAACCTCCATTTCTATGCTTATTATATATAACTCCCCTTCACATACTCTGCTTTCAAGCCAAACTAGCCTACTGGTTGTTCCTCATATAGGACATTCCCATCCTCCATCTGCAATCCTCTGCAAAAGTTGTTCCCCAGTTCCCTCCTTGCCTCTGTCTCTTGGAATCCCTAGTTCGCTATGGTGCTTGTTAATATTAAGATTTGCTTTTCTTTCTTTCTTTCTTTCTTTCTTTCTTTCTTTCTTTCTTTCTTTCTTTCTTTCTTTCTTTCTTTCTTTCTTCCTTCCTTCCTTCCTTCCTTCCTTCCTTCCTTCCTTCCTTCCTTCCTTCCTTCCTTCCTTCCTTCCTTCCTTCCTTCCTTCCTTCCTTCCTTCCTTCCTTTCTCTATTGGTTCCTTGTAGCTGCTACTTGGTACAGTAGATAAGAGATCTGGGCCTGGAGTCAGGAAAACTGAAGTTCAAATTTAGCCTCAGAATTTACCTTTCTGTGACCCTGGGAAAGTCACTCAATTCTATTTACCCAATTTTCTCATCTATAAAAAGAGATGTAAAAGGAAATGGCAAACCACTTCAGTAACTTTACCAACGAAATAAAAAAAATTCCAAACACAAATGCAATCACAAAGAGTAGCTCATGACTGAAAATAATTGAACAACAAAACCCTATGAACAGCAAGTGCTTAAATCAAAGTATATTGACTTTGGATGAAAATGTTTATTAACACATAACATCTCAGAATTAGAAGGGGCCACCGATCCTCTTTTTAGTAATCATCCATGCAATACAACCTTCCTTAGAAGGTGTCACCAAAGCTCTGCTTGCATACTTCTAGTGGGGGGAATTCCTTATCTATCACTTCAGTTCATTCCACTGTTGGTCAGTTCCAATGTACTGAATAACCTCAAACAGGTTCTTTTGGGGTCTAATAAATTCTTGTTTATTAGTTGGTGTTTTCAGAGTTTTTTCTAACATTTCTATTTTAAATTGAAAATTGCTGTTCAAACACAAAACACTGTAGTCCCTTTCTACTCTAATCTTATAGTTTTGATTATCTCTAGAAAAGGATCAATGTCATGTTGGAAAGAGGTCATTAATAAGATTTCCAAAGCATATATCCTGGCTCAATTATATTAAACATTTTTGTTTTAGGTGGAAGTATAAATGGCATACTTACCAACTTTTCAGGTGACAGGATGCTTGAAGATATAGATAAACCAATGAATGACATAATTAGGACCTCCAAAAGAACTTAATAGTCTGAATCTAATACCATGAAATAATTTAAAGATAAAGACCTCATGTAATTAAAAAAAAAAAAAAAACCTCAATGTCTTAACTATGTGATAAGTTGTATTTAAATGATAATTCTAGTTCAAAATATTGGGTGTTTCTTGTACACTATGAGCATGTGATATGATCAATAAATAAGTTAAAATAATATGAGGTTGCATTAAGAGAGGAATAACATCCAGGAAAAAAAACACAATATGAGTTGTCTATACTCTGCCCTAACCAGTTCAAGTACACATTGTTATATGCAGTGCTGGGAAACATCTCTTAGCAAAGACATTGACAAGCTGGAGAGTATTCAGAAGTACTAACATGAAGAAATCATTCAATATTGTGCCATCTGAGTGTAACATGCCCTCCTGGCAGGTACAATTACCAGTCTGTCCTAGGCCCAACAGAGTACCTTTGACCACTGACCTTTGCAGTGTCATCTCTACCCAGCTCACCTCCTCTGAGGGCTTCAAAAGTCTCTGGCCACGATTTCTTGAATAGTTGTGCACTCAAGAACAGCCACGTGTAATCTTAAAATCCTTTATTATACCTACTCACATAATGCCCTGACTTAATGCCCTGACTTGTTAACTCCCTAGTGAACACCTGGTCTGAAGACCCACATGTTCACTACCAAACTTCTTACCTCTCAGCTATCCATCAGCTTGGCTTGGCTATCCCAGGTTAGGGAGCCAGGTTAAAGAGAGCGAATTGCTGTCTGCAGTGGGCTTATAAAGGGCCTGTGAGGTCACACACACAGCCAACCAGCAAGAGAGCTGTCACCCATTACGAAGCTATCTCAATATGGACAGGATCCCACCCACAGGGCAGTCCTATATCCACAGAGATTACTTCTGGGCCACTCAATCTCTTGTTGTGCTGTGGCCGCCCATTTAAAGGATCCGTACATATGAGCATTGTTTCAAGGGACTGGAAAGCTTAATATGGATATGAGAGGAGACATCATATCCATTTTCAAGCATCTGAAGAAATAGCCCATAAAAGAGAGATTAAACTTGTTCTTCTTTGTTAGAGGAGGTATAACTAGGAGTAAAAAATAGAAATTTTAAAAAGAATATTTAAGAAATAGTAGAGCTAAGACGGCAGATTAGAAGCAACTCAGTCAAACTCTCCCAACACTTCCATACAAATAACTTTAAGATAACACTTTAATTTAAATTTTGGAGTGACAGAGGAAACTAAAGGTCAGGATAATACATTTTCCCAATATAAGACAGCTTAGGAGGTGATCAGGAGAAGTCTATAACACTGGGGTGGAAACCAACCCAGAGAGCAAATAATGGCTTTGGTGGTGGTGGTGAGCCTGGGAGGCAGCCGTGACAGCTGCTGTTGCACCTGTGGGAGCTCCCTCAGAAAGAGATCATATGGACTCTTTGTTGTCACTTGCTTATATAGTCTGGATTGTAGTTTCAGAGCAGAGAGGAGCACTTGTGGTTGGTCACAAGAGAGCAGGGGCCCTCATTGCAGATCCAAGGTAGAGAAGAACACTAGTACTTGAAGTTTCAGGAGAACAGGAGAACTGATTATAGTTGTAAGCCCAAGTGGAGAGACAATACATGTTGCTGCAGGGCAGCAGAAGCCCTTCATGGTTACAAATGATGTATTACATCATCTTGAAAACACTGAGGAATTGCAAATCCTCAGGAGTAGTTTTGAAAATAGCAGCACAAAAATGCTTACATCTTTGGAACAATAGTTCTCAAGTCTCATGTAAGCAGAGTCTAACCTTAAAATAAAGTTCAAAGTCAAGAAATAGGTTGAAAAAATGAGCAAATAACAAAAAAGGAATCTGATCTTAAAAAAATAAATCAAACCAAAACCAAAATCAAACCAACCAAACAAAAAACCTACTGGAGTGGCAGGGAAAACCAAGACACAAATTCAGAGGATGACAACAATGTAAAAATGGGCACATTCAAGGTCTCGAAAAATGCTGATTGGACTCAAACCTAACAAGAATTCCTAGAAAAGTGAAAAAAAGAGATGAGTACTGGAGGGGAAAATGGGAAAATAAAAGATAGTGATGCAAGAAAATTATGAAAAAAATTAATTTCTTAGTAAAAGAGGCATGAAAAAATACTAAAGAAAATTAAACTTAAAAAACCAGAAATAACCTAATAGTAAAAGAGGCATGAAAATTCACAATAGAAAAAAACTTCTTGAAAAGCAGAACAGGCCAAATGGAAAGAGAGGCAAAAAAAAATTCATTGAAAAGAACGCCTTACAAAAAGAACTGGTCGAAGGGCAAAAAAGAGGCACAAAAACTAACTGAAGAAAATAATTCCTTAAAACTTAGAAGGGGATAAGGAATGAGGGATAAGTAAGAAATTAGATAAAGGGAGGAAGTGGTCAGAAACAAAGTGACTTTTGAGTAGGGAAAAGATAAAAAGAAAAAGAGAATATTTAAAGAAGAAAATAGGATAAAGGGAGGGCAATATATAGCTATATTACAACTATGAAAATGAATGGGATAAAGTCATTCATAAAATAAAAGCAGATGGTATAATGTTTTAGAAACTAGATTCTAACAATATATTGTTTAAAAGGGACACAACAGAAAGATATACACGTTGAGTAAAAATAAAGAGATTTAGTGGAATCTATTATGCTTCAACTGAAGTAAAAAACAAACAACTCAAGGGTAGAAATCTCAGATAAGGGAAAAACAAAAAAAAGACCAAATTCAAAGAGATAATCAAGAGGAAGACAGCAAAACTATCCATAGTCATGTGAGAAAAAATCTTTAAATCATTATTGACTGGAAAAATGAAAATCAAAACAACTTTGAGATATACAGTTTTACATCTATCAGAAATGACAAATGCTTGAGTGAATGAAGAAAAATAGATTAAAGAACTATTGGAGTTGTGACCTAGTTCAACCTTTCTAGAGAACAATTTGGAACTGTGCCTATAGGGCTATAAAACTATGAATACCTGCTGCCTCAGCAAAACCATTAGGTGTATAATTCAAAGAGATTAAAGAAAAAGGGGAAAAAAAAGACACGTGTATAAAAATATAGCGATTTTTTTGTGGTGACAAACAATTAAAAATTTAGGAGATGCCCATCAATTGGGGAATAATTAAACTTTTTTTTTTAAAGTTGAGGCATATGGAAGGAGTGGAACCAAGATGATGAAGAGTAGATGTGTGTTTATCTGAGTTTCTCTGACCTTCCTCAAAAGAACAGCAGATTTAACCTCTGAACTGATTTTAGAGTAACAGAACTAACATTGGAGTACAGCAAATTTCCAGAAGAAAATACTTTGGAAGAACTTCAGTAAAAGTCTGTTTCAATTGGGCAGGGGAAAAGGCTACTGAGCCCAGATCACAGTGCAAGAAGCCTGGGGCAAAGTCCTGGCACAGGGAGACAAGGCATTGGGGCATCTGCTACTATGAGGCTTTTTGGCTTCTCTGTCCTGATTATAAGCCACTGGTTCAGAGATTTGCGATAAGACCCTCAAAGCAAATTCAAAAGTCAAATTATGAGTCCCTGAACCCCAGTATATAGGATTTGGCCTCACCTACCCAGCACCAGAAATCACTCAGAAACATCTCACCAGGCAAATTAAAGCAGCTGTTGTCGCTTTTGCTTTAAGAGCAGACCTCAACCCTTAAAAAATGAGCAAAAAAGCAAAAATAACTCTGACCATAGACAGCTTTTATGGAGAGAGAGAACAGACTTCAAACTCTGAGGTTCCTAACAACAAATCAGCTCCAGATGATGCCCCAAAGGGTGACATAAATTGGGCCCCATTTCTCAAAGCTGTCCTGGAAGAATTCAAAAAGGATCTTAAAAGATAGCTAAAAGAAAATGGGGAAAGAAAATGAGATTTTTTTGCAAAAGGTATGGAAAATACCTGAAGAAAATATCTTTAAAATAGATAGGATGAAATGGGAAAAGCATATAACTTCCTACAAAATATATTTCATGAAATGGAAAAGGCAAGTAATGCATTACAGAATAAATTTGATGAAGTGGAAATGGGAAAAAAAACATAAATCATTTAAAATAATATGAAAAAGAAACCAATTCATTGAAAAAGAGAATTTGTGAAATGGGAAAAAATGAGATAAAGAAAGCAACTCATTTAAACATTCAATTGACCAAATACAAAAGGGGTAAAAAAAGGTAACTGAAGAAAATAATTCATTAAAAATTAGAATTGAACAAATGGAAAAAAACACCAATTAAATAACAAATTTCACATTTTGAAAATAAAAGAGGAGATAAATAAAACTGAAAATAAGAAAACTATTGAATAAATAAATAAAACTAAGAATTGGTTTTATGAAAAAACCTACAAAATAGATGAACCTTTAGTTAATTTAATTAGAAAAAGGAAAGAAGAAAATCACATTTTTAGTCCCAAAAAAGAAAAGAGAGAACTTTCCACCAATGAAGAGGAAACTAAAACAATAATTAAGTTATTTTTGTTCAACTTTATATCAATAAAATTTGATAATCTAAATGAAATGTAGGAGTATCTACAAAAAATTGATGTCCCTGGTTAATGGAAGAGGAAATAAATTACTTAGTCCCATTTTAGAAAAAGAAATAGCATAAGCTAAGAAAAAATCTCCAGGGACATGTGAATTCTACCAAACAATTAAAGAACACTTAATTCCAATACTTTACAAAGTATTTGAAAAAAATTGGAAAATTTGAAACTAGTATGACAGAAACTAGGCATTGACCCACAGCTAACACCATATATCAAGATAAGGTAAAATGGGTTCATGATTTAGACATAAAGAGTGATATTATAAGCAAATTAGAAGAACATAGAATAGTTTACCTTTCAAATATGTGGACAAGGAAGGAATTTGTGTCCAAAGATATAAAGTGATGGAACTCTGAAAGGGTTTACTTGAATCTAAAACAGCAGAGCACTTAAGGCTAATTACTTATTCAATGTGAGATTATGGTTCTATAAACACATATTTAGATGATATGGTGATGTGAGGGCTCTCTTCAAGATTGGCATTTGCTGAATGTGTGGTGGTGAGGTAATTGGAGGGCTGAGAGAGAGGGTCAGAGTTTCTCTGTTGCAGCATGTTGAGGAAAGAATATGTCAGGCTCCAGGCTCCAGAGTCTAGGATTCATCTTTGATGAGCAGTGTGGCCACTTGCATGTCTCCTTCACTTCTCTTCCTAAAGACCAAGGACTTTGACTGATACTGATTCTGACTGATCTCGAGGCCCTCCAGAGAGCTAGCCCAGACATTATACAAAGAATAATTGGAACTAGAGAGATAATTTTGATTATGTTAAGTTAAAAAGTTTTTGTTCAAACAAAACTAATGCAAACAAGATTAGAAGGGAAGCAATGAATTGGGAAATCACTTTTTCATTTAAGGGTTCTGATAAAGGCCGCATTTCTAAAATATATCGAGAATTGAATCAAATTTGTAAGAATTCAGACCATTCCCCAATTGGTAAATTGTCAAAGGATATGAACAGACAATTTTCAGATGAAGAAATTAAAATCATTTCTGGTCATATGGAAAGGTGCTCTAAATCACTGTTGATCAGAGAAATGCAAATTAAGACACCTCTGTGATACCAGTACACACTGTTAGATTGGCTTAGATGACAGGAAAAGATAATGACAAATGTCAGAGAGGATGTGAGAAAACTGAGACACTAATACATTGTTGGTGGAATTGTGAACAAATACAACCATTCTGGAGAGCAATTTAGAATTATGCCCAAAGTGTTATTGAATTGTGGTTTGATCCAGCAGTATTACTACTGGGCCTATATCCCAAAGAGATATTAAAGGAGAGAAATGGACCCACATGTGCAAAAATGTTTGTGGCAGCCTTTTTTGTAGTGGTAAGAAACTGGAAATTGAGTGGAAGCCCATCAATTGGAAAATGGTTGAATAAATTATGATATATGAATGTTTTAGAATGTTATTGGTCTATAACAAATAATCAGCAAGATGATTTCAGAGAGTCCTAGAGAGACTTACATGAACTGATGCTAAGTGAAATGAGAAGGAGATCATTGTACACGGCAACAACAAGATTATACATGATCAATTCTGATTAATGTGGCTCCCTTCAACAATAAGGTGATTCAGACAAGTTCTAATAATGTCATGATGCAGAGAGCCATCTATACCCAGAGAGAGCACTGGAGTAACTAAGTGTGGATCACACATTGAATTTTCACTCTTTTTCTTGTTTACTTGCATTTTATTTTCTTTCTTATTTTTTCCTTTTTGATTTGATTTTTCTTGTGCAGCAAGATAATTGTACAAATATGTATACGTATATTGGGTTTAATATATATTTTTACCATTTTTTACCAATATATTGGATTATTTCCCATCTATGGGATGGGATGGGGGAAGAGAGGGAAATTGGAACACAAGGTTTTGAAAGGGTTAATGTTGAAAAATTATCTATGCATATGTGTTGAAAATGAAAAGCTTTAATAAACAATATTTTAAAAAATTAAAAAAATAAAGTTGGGGCATATGATTGTGCTATAAGAAATGATGGAGAAAATGGTTTAAAATTTTTTTTTGGATTTATATGAACTCATGTAAAGTGTAAAGTGAAGTGAGCAGAATCAAGAGATCATTGTACACAGTAACAGCAATAGTATATAATGAACAACTGTGAAAGACTGAGCTACTCTGATCAGTACAGTGATCCAAGAAAATTTCAGAGAACTCAATAAGAAAAACAATATCCATTTCCAGAGAAGCCTGAGCACAAATTGAAGTAGAGTTGAATCTCTTTTTAAAAATTTTTTTCTTGGGGTTTTTAGTACAGTATTATTATTATTATTATGGAAGTGTGTTTGAGTGTTTTAACATATATAGTTGATATATTGCTTGCCTTAGTGGGTGTGGGAGAGAGAAATTTGTAATTCAAAAAATTTTAAAACATTAAAATAAATAACAACTATTTTAAAAGGGAATATTTAGTCTGGCTGTGAGGAAAACATTGTTAAATAATTAAAGCTGTTCCAAAATAGAATGTCTTGCCTCAGAAAGTGATGGATTCCTCTCATTAGTGGTCTTCTATTGAAGTCTGAATGACAACTTGTTAAGGATTTTATAGAGGTTATAGGTTTGACTCCTATTGGACTTGGTGGCCTCTAAAGTTCTTACTCATAGGAGTTGGATGGTTGTGGGAACTCTTAAGAGACAACTACTTCACAGGAAATTCTGGACAGAGAAAGGGTTCAAGTTTCTTAAGTTTCTGAACAAAGATCTTTCTCAAGGATGGGCTAAATCAGACAAATTTCAGGTTTTCAGACAAAAAGGCATCCAGTCAGCTTCCCTAGAGACATAAACTGATATTGACAGACACAACATCACATAAAGATAGTACTATATATAGAAAATACACATGCTGAAAGACATGCTGAAATATACAGATTCCCTCGGATCCTCAAAATAAATATACATGTGAAAATATAGAGAAACAAATATATACACATAAAGTGAGATAAACATACATACATATATATGTATATACACAAAACCCCTATAGGTCTATAGATAGACTCATAGAAATGTATATGCTGAAATAAATACACAAACAGGAATTTTTATATATTTTTATATATTTTAGCCACATATTATGTGTGTATATATGTACACAGACACATATATGCATATGTATGTATATATATATGTGTGTGTGTATATATATATATGTATATATATATATATATATGTATACAGAGAGAGAGAGAGAGAGAGAGAGAGAGAGAGAGAGAGAGAGAGAGAGAGAGAGAGAGAGAGAGAGTCATACAAGTGTTATATATGGTTAAAAAATTCCTCTAAGCCCTATCTTGGGCTCCCCTCTCTGGGCCAGGCAACTTCTTGGCTTCAGAGTGTAAAGAGAGAGGGATGTTCCTTCCATATGCTTAACATCTCTGCACAAAGATCTGGCTCATTTGGCGAACAAATCATCTTCTGGTTCTTAGAGGAAAACATATGAGGATGATGCATTAAACCAGAATCTCCTGGGGACACCCACTTTTTTTTGAATGTCAATATTCTTGCTGTGACGCCTTTTGGCTCCAAGCCATAGAACACCAGAGTCTCCAAAGAATTAATGTTGAAGGTCACAGAATCACAGCATTTCATAGTGGGAAGGGATCTCAGAGGCCATCTACTCCACTCTGTATCTGAACTGGACTTCCCTATTCAATATATCTCATAATGATTGTTAGTCTCAGCTGGAAGACATTTAATGAGAGACCACCAAAAAAAGGTGTAAAGGTATACAGTAGGTGTGAGTAGGCTGCTACTTAATATAAATAATTGTATGTAAATTGAAATTAGAAGTATGTAGAACTAAAATAGGGAGTGGACTTCACAAGTAGCTAAATTAAGGGACAAACAATGGATAGTCTTGGTGTTTTATTAGTATCTGCTCTTCAAAATTTGAGCCACTAGTCGTTATAGTAAATAGACTGCCTGACCTCGAGTCAGGAAGACCCATCTTCTTGTGTTCAAATCTGGCTTCAGACACTTATTAGCTGTGTGACTGCAAATCACTTAACTCTTTTTGACTCAGTTTCCCCATCTGTAAAATGATCTGTAGAAGAAAATGGTAACTACAGCATATTTGCCAAGGACCCCACCAAAAAACTGAAAAATGAACAACTTAGTTTTTTATATAGATATAAAACACATGTACACATATAGATCTATCTATATATAAGAAAAAGGACCTGTATCAAAATATATACATACATGTACATATATTCCCATAGGAACCTTATCTAATGTATACACATTTAAAGGACCCATATCTGATTTAGATACATGTCCTTCCTTCATAGATACATGTAAGTGCATATGCATATCATATATACACATGTACTATGTGCAGATGTGTATACATTTATATAGGACCTCTTTCCTTATACATACATGCACATGCACATACATGTACACATAAATACCCAATATGCATATATGTATATACATAGTACAGATTTACCTATTAGTCCCTTGATACAATGTAGAAATATTTATATAGTATAAACTGCATATACATGTGTATGTATATGTGTGGATATACATATGTATAAATATATAGATAAGACCTCTTGCTTTTAAACACATGTGTATATATTGTGTAAAATGTTTATACAGCTGTATATATATTTATATATGAGACCTTTTTGAAAACTGAAGAGATATTGTTGAGAAATAGTATATTTGGATGTAAATGTATGCACAGGTTTGTGATTTTTTGGAGCACACTTTCCTATTGCTTCCTAGCTCCGACAACAGTACATCCATGTACCAATTTTCCCACCAGCCTCTCTAACATTTGTGATTTTCCTTTTCTGACAATTTCACCCATCTGATGGGTATGCACAGAAACCTCAGAGTTGCTTTAATTTGCATTTAGACTAGATGATTTTCTGTATCTAAATTCTAAACTCCAAATTTTTCTTGATAAAGACTCATTAAAAATTAGAGGTGGGGATATCATAGAAGCTATCTTGTCTAATCTCTCATTGTTTATATGGGGAAAGTGAGAATCAGAGAGGTGACTACTGTTTAAGGTTCTCCTAATAAGAGGAAGAACCAGAATTTGGCCCCAGATCCTTGTGACTCCAGTGACATTAATTATCCCGTTGTACCATACAACTTCTCACTTAAAATCAAGAGAGGAGTGTTAACAAGTTTGGTGGAATTGTTCTGTTGGATTTATGGAACATTATGGGGAAAACGTTTTATAGAATGAAAAAATTTGGCAAGGTTATAATCCTCCAGATGAAGGGAGGATCTACACCAATAAATTCTTATATCCAAATTAACAAGCATATTCTGTGCAATAACTATTGCACTAAGTGCTGGGAGTATAAAAAAAATAAAAACACAATCTCTTCCCTCAACCAACTCATATTTCAATGGGAAAGACCGCATACAACAGCTATGTACAAACAACATCTACAAATTGGAGATGATCTCATTGAGAAAGCAATATCATTAAAGGAATCCAAGAAAAGTGTCCTATATAAGTGGGATTTTAGTTGAGACTCGCCAAGGAAACCAGGAGGGAGAGATAGAGATGTAGAAGGAGAGCATTTCAGGCAGGAGGCACAACCAGGGAAAAGTCATAGTCTGGAGACAGTTGTTTGGGAATCAGGGAGACAGCTGATATAGCTAGATTATAGAATAAGTGGAGAAGAAAGTGGTTTGAATGTCGAAGAGAGGATTTTTATTTGATCGTGGAGGCAGTAGGGAGTTGCTGGAATGTTTTGAATAGGGAGATGACATAATCAGATCTGAACCTTAGATCTGCTTAGTAGCCAAGTGGAGGATGGATTGGAGCATGGAGAGAATGGAGTCAGGGAGACCATTCAGGAGGCTACTGGTGCAGTTCAGGTGTGAGGTGATGATGAGTCTGTACCTCCAAGAGATAGGTACTTATAGTTATGCACACTTGCATAGACATAGTTACTAAGAGATAATCATATATATGTGTGTGTGTGTGTGTATATATATATATATATATATATATATATATATATATATATATATATATACAAATGCATGCAACTATTTACATGTTTGAATCTATAAACACCTCTATAATTATATAAATCACACTTAAAAGCACATACTGTTATGCAATGCTAGCAACATGTCCAAACACACATATGCAAATAATCTTCATATAGCATAATTTAGTACTGATTAGAATTGGAACTTGAATCCAAATTTCCCAATACCCTTTCCAGGAGTCTTTTCATTATGTCATATTGTTTTTTCATGTGGGCATATAGGCACATACACACACATACATCCAAATACACATACATACACGGGGTTGTTCAGGGAGAGAAGCTCTCTGAAGTTATTATCACTCCTAACCCGTGTCTCTATTATTTTATGATTGTTCTTACACTGACCCCCGGCTGCACTTGTGTGGTTTGATTTGAGGGGCCATAAGGAATTGACCTTTGATTTTTCTTTAGGTGGATATGGAATGAAGAACCTGCAATATCTGGCCCCTTTGTTTCTGAGATATATACAATTAAAGCCAAAAGCCATTCTCAGTCATTGGGCTTCATTAGCTCAGATTCAGCTTCCTAGGATGCTGTTAGATCCATGATTTCTATGCATTAAATCAACAAAAAACTGGCTCTTTTGGGTGGGATTCTTAACCTGAAGTCCTGCTTCCCTAAGGGATCAATGGATAGATTCTAAGGAGTCTGTGAATTTGGATGTGAAAAAAATTACACCCTTCTTTTCACTAATCCTTGAAATTAAAAAAAAAATTATGCATTAAAATTATTCCAAGAAGAGGTATACGAGTTTCTCTAAACTGCCCAAGGTCACACTTTGTGTGTTCATATACATAAAAAAAGTTCAAAACCCCTGTTTTTGATTCAGAATTACTTGATTTGTTTACTAGATTTATTGATCTCTAAACTCGCATTTGTGATCCTCCCTGAGCCTACAAAACTGTCTGATCTTTTCGCCTGCTTGATTCCCTGGATTCAGCAATCAGGCAGCCATCATTCCTGATTATCCATCCTTTCCTCCCATCACTATAGCTGGAAGTCACAAACTGGCTGCTTTCTCTTTCTTTTCTCCTCTTTCTCCTTACTCACCACCCTAGACCATGAGCTGGAATCTTTTAGGGTTATTTTGAGATTTAAAATGTAACTGTCATGCTTCAAAGATTTACTACCATCATTAAGGGTCTAGGTATACTTTAATAACCTCTCACTCAAGGACAAAGCACTGGGAAAATTGTTTCTCTATCTTACTTTAGAAAAATTGACCTGGGAAGTAAGCTTCACCAAGGGGAAGAATAATCCACAGTGGCTGCTAGGAATGGAGAATAGATAACAGGCCATAGAAAATTCATGCCATAAATAGAGCCATGGTGGGGTAGTGATGGGAAGATCAAGCTGTAGCCTTTATCCACACCGGAGCCTCAGTAGTACCAAAAGTGATGGGGACTATACAGGTGTGTGGTACCTCGATCAACAACTTGAAGTGTACCTCCCATTCTACACTCATCTTAAGGCATTTTGGTTTATTTCCTTCCTTTCATCCAGGTCGAACCTGGGAACATCTTGTATTCCTATAATGGCATAAGCAATTTCTCATATGAGAATGAATCTCAGAAGGTACCAGGTGTAAAACAAATTTTCTTTTACATAGTCCAGAGCACATAAAGGATTCTCAACCAAGTCCACATGATAAATGCAGATCCTTATTTAAGGATTACAATCTCAGAGTCAAAAACATGTTAGAGCACCAATTCCTTCATTTTCCATTTGGGGAAAACTAGAGGATCAGGTGCTCTGCCTTCAGAGTCATTGTTTCCCAGTGAATAGATGTACTATATTTTAGTTGAGTTCAATTCAGTTCGTTAGAATGAGCATTTATTAAGCATCAACTATACATGCAGCTCTTTACTAGATGCTAGAATTGAGTTTAATTGAAATAAATTGTGCTGAGTTTAATTGAAATAAGTTAAGTGAAGGTAATAAGTTAGGTTGAGATGAGAGTGAAGAGGAAGGCTGTGCAAAGTCACAGCAGTAAAGAATGGTATAACTGAGATTTGAACCTGGGTTTTGAGAAACATTGTAACCTTGATAATAGGACATGTTCTTGAATTCAGGAAGACCCGAATTCAGTTTCTATCTCAGACAACTGTTCTCCTATAAGACACAATGAATTTATGTGAATATCAATTCTTTCCAACAATGATTCAGAAAAATTCCAATGGTCTTATGATAGGGAGAGCCATCTGCATCCAGAGAGAGGACTATGGGACTGAATGTGGATTATAAAATAATGTTTTTACTCTTTTTGTTGTTGTTTGCTTGCTTTTTGTTTTCTTTCTTATTTTCCCCCCTTTAATCTGATTTTTCTTGTTTTATCATGATATCATGTTTATCAGCATGATAAATGTGGAAATATATATATATATATATGTATATATATACATATATATATATATATATGTATATGTATATATATGGCTGTCTAGGGGAGAAGGTGGGGGAAAGGAAGGGAGAAAAATTTGGAACATAGGGTTTTGCAAAGATGAATGTTGAACACTACCTTTGCATGTATTTTGACAAAAAAAGATATTATTTAAAATATTAAAAAGAAACAACCAATTTGTGCCTCAGTTTTCTCACCTGTAAAATTATTTAATAGGAGTTAGATTCTAAGTAAAATGTGATCCTTTGCTCTTGTGACTCCAGGTTCAGAGTTTGCTGAACACTATACCATGTTACATGAGGAAAGAGATTTGATTTGTTCTACTTGGACCCAGAGCCAGAACTAAAAGCAGTGATGGAAATTACAGAATCATGTATATTATCCCAGTTATGGAGAACATGATATCCATCAATGTAAGGGAAATAACTTCTTAATGATTTTAATTTGAAGGACTGATTCTGGGATCAGGAATGGAACAAAGCAATCTAGCCCCTATAGGGATGGATTCTCAGGCCTTGGCCTTAGTAACACTGTACCCACTTTCAACAAAAATGTGCACATATTTGAGGTTCAACATTCAAGAATGGATAAATCATAGTTCTCTGGACTAAGAATCATGCCATCTATCTCCTTCCCCTCTCAATCTTTTCCTCCTTTACAGACAGGTGCCTGCAGCTAGGGTGGGGGAGGGATCTGGGCTAAGGCAGAATAACAGGAGCCAGGGAGCCATCATTCCTTAATGGCAGTGTCATGTGATAAGAGAAAATGATAATTATTTCACATTCCTATGGGCTTCTACCAGGCACTATCACATTTACACAGTGAAGCAAGCCCCATGACTACTCATCCCCCACTTCAAATATTTCAGAGACAGAGAATCAACCTCTAGTCAGGGATATGGCAGCTTGATTGGCAAGCAAAGAATAAGGATTCTAAATAAGTCAGCTGCTACTGCCTCTAAGGGAGGATTCAGCAGGTCCCTTGATGGTCCATGTGCAAATCATCCAAACTTGTGTTGTATTTTCTCACTGCTGGATCCCTGGGGAATGCACATGCCAGAAAGTGAGTATACCTTTCTTTAGACTGATCTGTTCATCCTTAATCTACAAGTATTTCAATTCCATTCTGTCTTAGTATACAGAGTACTTCTTAAACCATGAAGTGCTTTGTAATTATATGTTATTATTAGTGTCCAATTAAAGACAACTCAGGTCTGTTCATCTATTGAACAGCTTCATTCTGTTCAATTGTATTAATTGAAATCAATTTGATTCAATCAACAATCAATCAGGAAGCATCTTTAAAGCTTCTACTGTTGTGCCAGGCACTGTGCTAGATGCTGGATATACAAATACTAAGAATTAAACAATATCAACATATTTTTAAAACCACAAAGTCCATTGTTTATTTTTAGAGTGCTTACATTTATGCTTTTCTTTTGAATAATGTCTTATTTCCATCAACTATATATACAATTTTTTAAACATTCAGATTTTAAAAAAGTTTTGAGTTCCAAATTCCTTTCCTCCTTCCCTTCTCTACCTCTCCCCAAGATGCTAAACATCTGATATAAGCTATATATGTATAATTACATAAATTTTCATTTTGTACAAGAAAACTCAAAAAAGAAAAGAAAGAAATGAAGGAAGGAAGAAAGGAAGGGAGGAAGGAAAGAAGGAAGGGAGAAAAAGAAAGGAAGGAAGGAAAAAAGGAAGAAGAGGAGAG